>NW_022632165.1:0-15752 GCF_010015895.1 Lontra canadensis | reverse complement strand
TCCTAATTTTGAATTCATCTCTTGTGTCTCTTGCAAGGATCTAATTTCCATTCTTAAGCCATATACCTGAATTTCAATGCCTGCCAAGGTAGCTGGCAGCCTTTTCTATATATTTGGAGGTGTCAGTACCCTGGTTCACTCTCCTCACTTAGTCTGTGTCTCCATTTGTCTTCTCTCAAGTCAGCAGAGAATCAGAACTGGATCCATGCTATCGTGCAGTGTATTTTTTCTGGAGCAAGGCAGGATCCTGAAACTTTCCTCACCCATAAACAGCCCCTGTTTCTTTGTGGCTTTGAAGATTATTCTGATTTGATGGTGGGTAGATTCCGTTCATTGGTTTAATCTCAATGGCTGATTCCTCTAAACAATTAACCAACAGCATTTCAGATGGAAAAAGCCTGAATAGTGCAGCAACACTCTAGGAAGTAGCCAGGTAGTTCCCCCAATCTTGGGGAAGAGAATCATTTGTTCTTTGCATAGTCTCAAGGCAGGATGCTGTGATGATGGCCTGACCTATTGGGAACATTTGTTTAATGGCTCAAGAGAGCAATTCCAGTGATTGCTTACAAGGACCTACCTAAGTTCTCCAGGATGATTTGTCTCACAGTTGCCTGTAATTACTCTGCTTAGATTTCTGCCCTGTGCTACATGGGACACAGGAGTGGGCATTTGTGAAGGGGAATCTCCTTGGTGTCACTTTGTCTTCGTTTATTTGCAGAAAAGCAAATGAATCAGGACAGGCTGAAAGGACAGGAGTCAGTTGCTCCCAGGTAATTCTGAATACTTAGGGGCTGTGAATTGCAAAGTGGCAACCAGGGAAAAGCAGAAAGTGCTCAAGAGAGCTCTATCACCCATTTGGTCAATGACAAATGATCCATTTTCACAACGTTGTCTGTTTTCATGGTGGTACTGGGATTGCTCCCCATTTCTGAAGTACTTCTCTAGTTGAGTAACTAACCCACAGTCAGCTGACCCAGCTGAACTAATACGTCACAGGGATCGCTGTGCATGCTCATTGTCCCCGGTCTATTTTACAGAGAAATGCATGTCTACTTTCTGCCTGTTGGACTTATCAATTGACAGTGTTCATAGATGAAAATATCATGGCAAGAAGACAAACATATTCTATCATGCCACAATATTTAGAGAAAAGGACCTTCACGGGCATGAGATACCTGGGACAGTCACCTGCTCCCAAAGCTGCCAGTGTTTGGTCCCTACATGCAGAATTTAATGCCATTTGAATGAAGGGGGAAAGCCACCATTCTGGGACTCTGTATGTAGGTAGTCATGGCTGGATGGCACAGAAAGAATTCAGTCTCTTCCTTAACAAACTTGCTATTTGGCTTATATACTGAGCACTTATTGTCCTTTCTATCTGCCACCCCTGTGACAAACACACCTTGTCCCACAAACACAAGAAGAGTTGTTCCTCTTTTTCCTAGGTCAACCTCTTTGCTTTCTGGACCACTCCCTTCTGCCCTCCATCAAAGCCAGACAGGACATAGGATTTAGATCCCTCTGAGGTTAATGTTCAGTTGTCCCCATGCTGCAGGCTCAGCAAACAGCTGCTAGATGTGGTAGAGAAGGACACCTCATGGGACTCTCCAGTTGAATGCTACTTGACATACTCAGTGCTTCCCGACCTGTCTGACTCCTACTGGCCTTACAGGAGCGCCGCCATCTCTCACCTGAGAACCCAGAAGTCTCTTCCTCTCTGGAAGGGGCCAGTGAGTACTCCATTATCAAAGTGATAAAGCTCCCAGTGGACATCCACACAGATCTCCTGTTCTTTATACCCCAGACCTCTGCTGTGCCCAGAAAGTTCATCCCTGTGGTCAAGTTCTGTAGAGACATATTGATCTGAACTGGGCTCTAGGATTAAGTTTTAAGCCCAGACATCAGGTGGGTCAGGGAACTTTCCTCTCTTCCTACTCCCAGGGCATCACCTGTCACCCTGGCTTCTCTCTCAGGTCACTGGGCCCATGTCAGGCACCACAAACTCAACACACCTCAGCAATAGGACCAGAGAAGTTGTCTGTCAGACCTAATCTGGATGAAATTTCTTTTCTCACATTTAGTAAACTGTACATTTCATCTGTGAGCAGATCCTTTATGAACCTATGCCTGCCATAGTCAATTGGCATTCTTGTCCAGGGTTAACTGGTTTTGGTCTTCTTAGCCCCATTCTCTATCTCCTTTAGGTTGGCTTGTCTTCCTAAACAGTTGTCTGAAAACCCACCATCAGTGCCTCCACTGATAGCCTCTTTGTGTGTTTCCAGCAGCACAGCTGTGCCTTGGCATTTCCTTCCCCCCACATGAACTGGGCTACAGATCTGTGTAGCACCAAAGACTCACTTTAACTTGAGGGTTTGTAGTTGTATTCCATCTGTTCAGTCTCAGTGTATAAATTCCACTAAGCTTTCAGCAACCCAGCTATCTGAGAAGACTGAATACTGCAATAATCCTTTTAGAATGCAGGGAGGCTGGCTCTCCAGAATCTGTGAAAAAAGAGAAGTTAAAGTGTTTACACAGACTTCAGACAGGAGAAACTGGGATGATAATCTCCTACCCAATGGCTAAGGCTGGGAAATTAAGGCAGTTATCACAAGGCAATACACGAGGCATCCTCATGTAATCTTCTCACTGAACATGTTCTCACATTAAGCATATCTGAGTGCCTGGGCAGCATTAGACACTGGATTCTTTTGTACCGAGAGGGATATGCTTAATGACTGGCACAGTCTCTATCTATTTACAGAAAATCAATTCCATTGTGAGGAGAAAGAAGACCAAGACCTGATATGTCCCAGGTAACTCTAAAGACTCATGGGTTGTTATAAGAGACTCTTAATCTGAAGAAACAAACTGAGGCCTGCTGGGGGTGGGGGAGGGATGGGGTGGCTGGGTGATGGACATTGGGGAGGGCATGTGCTATGGTGAGTGCTGTGAATTGTATAAGACCGATGATTCACAGACCTGTACCACTGAAACAAATAACATATTATATGTAAATAATAAAAAGAAAGAATCATGGGTTGCTACTTCAGTGGTTAAATCTAAGGACTGCATTTCAATGAAAAAATAGAAACTGATGAATGTATCTATTTCATCCATTCTCCAACCAGAAAATATCTCTTTTAACCATGATGTGTGTCTTCACTGTGTTACATGGCTAAATTCCATTAATGGACCCCTCCATCTCACTAACCTGCATTCAGTTGAACTTGGTGAATTAATTAGTCAGTGGGATTCTCTGCATTCCCCTGTTGTCTTCTTTTGGTAAATCCACAGTGACAGGCATAGCTGTCTCTCCCTCTTTGGTGTTACCACATTGAGGATATATTCTAGCAAAAGAATACCTAGAAAAAAATTCATGTCTTATCACAGTAGTTAGAGAAAGAGTCACTGAACACAGGAGATCTCTCCAGGTTGAGGATGCCTTTTAAAATTGGAAGGGGAGGTGAATTATGAGAGACTATGGACCCTAAAAAACAACCTGAGGGTTTTGAAGGGGCGGGGGGTGGGAGGTTGAGGGAACCAGGTGGTGGGTTTTGGGGAGGGCACGTATTGCATGGAGCACTGGGTGTGGTGCAAAAACAATGAATACTGTTACATGAAAAGAAATTTAAAAAAAAGTCGTGTTCACTTGATCACTGAACGTAACAACAACAGCATTTATGCAAAAGTGTCGAAACCATCTTTAGGCTTCTCCATGGTTACTGTGAGCCATGACTTCCATTCTACAATCATTCAGTTTGTTGCTCAGAAACTCTGTTTTCTGGCCACTACCCTGAGATCCTTCTGTTCTCTAGATATCTGTACTGTCTCCACAGCAGCCACACACTGCTCATGAAGCAGGAGGATAGTTTTTGCATCAATAATGGCTGTGCTCCTTTCTTATGACTCTGCATCTCAGCTTCCCATCAAAACCAGTAGGATGCTGGGGTGTCTCCTTTTCTTGTTTTAATGTTCAGATCTCCCCACCCTACCAGGCTCAGCATAAAGCTCCAGAAGTGGAAGAGCAGGATGCCCAAGGGGACTCACTGGATGAATGCTCTTTGACTGATTCACCCCCTCCGTAATCGTCTGACCAGCATGCAACTTATAGGAGCGCTGACAGCAACTCATTTAAAGATCTGGACATCTGTTCTGCTCTGCTATTAACTAGCAAGTCCTCCATTGTCAAGGTGATAAAGCTCCAACTGGACTCCCAAGTTGACCCCCTATGTTTGGTATCCCAAACTCTGGTTACAATGAGATGTCTCATCCCTGTGTAGAAGTTCAGTAGACATAGGGATGTCAGTCAGGCTCTAGGATAGACTTTTCAGCACAGACATCAGGTGAGTCATGGACCTGCCCTTTGTTCCTCATCTCAGGCCCTATTTATGGCTTCTGACAGAAGTTAGGACACTGGCTTCAAGGCAGATGTGCAACTCACACTCACTTGTCCTACACAGGCCAAGGTGTCTGTCTTCGTTCCTGATTTCCATTAAATGTTTCTCCTCATCTGCACTGCTCTTGTTTTCATGCCCAAATAAAGTCGTTGCACTTTTATGCCCATCCAAAGATGTCATCAGCCTTACCTATATCTTTGGACTGGTTGTTTCCCTGGTTTGACTGCTCTGATCCCCACAGTCTGTGTTCTCTATGTTGGCTACCTTCAGTGAGTCATCATTGGAGTATCAGGACATCAACTTCTCTGCTATCAGCTGGCTTGGATGTTTCCCTGAAGCAAAATTGAACCTGGGCATTGCCCCTCCCAATGCATGTCTCCTATGTCTGTGTAGCACAAAGGATTTTACACAAAAGATTCCTCTTGATTTGAGGATTTGCAGATTCTATCCATCAGTATGGTCTCTGTGTCAAAATGCCTTTAAACCCTCACGCCTAGAGCATCTCATGAGATAAGGGAAGGTGAGAAGGTTGCAGTAAATTTTTAAAATTCAGGTAAGATGTTCCCCAGAATCAATGGTAAAACACACATTTCGCTCCATACACAAGACTCTTTCTATATGGCCCGACCACATCAGGGAGTTCATGCCCAATGGCTAAGGAAAGCAAACCATGACACATTCCCAAGACATTCCCTGAGGCCTCCTGGAGGATTTCTCTCACACTATCTTCTGCTCCACTAAGGATAATTATGCCCCAGTGCTAGTTGTAGCAGATATTTAATTTTAATGCATAAATGGTGCTCTGTTGAATGTGATTGGCCCTGTCTCTCTTTATTTGTAGGAAGTCATAATGATCTTTTGGAGGAAGAAGACCAAGACCCGATTTACCCCAGGTAACTCTGAAGAATCATTGGCTTTTATTTAATGGTGACATCTGAGATCTAGGCAAATCTAGAACGTGCTAAATGTACCTATTTCACCCATTCGGATACCCACAAAATGGTCCATTAGCAATGTTCTCTCTTTCACTGTGCCACTTGTATAGGCCCCTTGCTTAATCCCTCCTGCAGTCTCTTGGGGGAAATACACAGCCATCCAAGCCTCACTCAAAAAAACTGAAAAATCCCGAATACACCAGCTCTCTTTATATCTTAAGAACTGGACATTCAACAACAAATTAAGTCAACCCTATGCACAAGAAGGGAAATAATCAAGATTAGAGCAGAGATCAGTGAGTTATCTAGAGATACAGTAGAACACATCAATGAAACTAGAAGCTGGTTCTTTGAAAGAATCAAAAAGATCAATAAACCACTGCCAAAAGAAAAAAGAAAGGACTCAAATTAATAAAATTATGAATGAAAGGGGAGAGATCACAACTAACACAAAGGAAATAGAAACAATCATCAGAAATTATTAACAGTTCTATGCCAATAAGTTCAGCAACCTTGAAGAAATTAATGCAATCCTGGAAACCTCTAAACTTCCCAGATTGAAACAGGAAAAAACTGACAACCTGAATAGACCGATATCTAGTAATGAGACTGAAGCAGTGATCAAAAACCTCCCAAAAAACAAGAGCCCAGGACCTGACGGATTCCCTGGAGAATGCTACTGAACATTCAGAGAAGAACTACCTATTCTCCTGAAGCTGTGTCAAAGAATAGAAACAGAAGGAAAACTTTCAGACTCTTTTGATGAAGCCAGCATTACTCTGATCCCCCAAACCAGGTAAAGCCCCATCCAAAAGGACAGTTTCAGACTGATGCTGGTAGACCAAGCAATCACAGGATTTCTGGCATTATCACGGTCTCTCTTTGATTCGGATCCAACCTAAGATGCCATCTTTCTCTGCTGGTTTTGCATTATGATCTTGGCAAGAATTCATGGCAAGAAGAGTGTTTAGAAAAAAAATTTATGTCTCAATCTTTAGACATGTAGGCCTTGGACACACAAGCTTTCTGGGAATCCACAATGTTGCCATAGTCGAGGGATGTCTTGGGGTCTTCTGTAAATTTCACCAAAACGTATGCAAAAGAGTTGGTGCTGGTTGGATTGTTTTCTGAGTGTGCTGTGTGTTGTGACTGTCGTGCACTGGGGAAGTTGAGACTCCTTCCCTTTAAACTCCCATTTTGGCCATGCTCTGACCACCTCCTACTCTCTTTCCCTCCATGGCTCCCTGAACTATCCCCAGCACATTCACACTCTGGCCCCAGATGGAGGCAAAATGGCTCATCTCCCTGGATGGGAACTTCCCATTTGTTTCCTGTGACCAGTCCCTCCTCCTGCTGTCAAAACCAGCTGGGACTCCACATTGACTCAGCCTTCTTGTTGCATCTCCAGTCCTCCTAGTGACAGAAGGCTCCACAGGGAGCTGCCAGTGGCAGAAGAGAATGAAGTCCCACAGACGTCACTGGACGAATGTTATTTGACTTCTTCAGTTGGCCAGGACCTGCCAGACACCTGGAGGCCTTCCTTAATACGAGCGCCTCATCCACATGTGAAAAGCAAGAAACCTTCTTGGATCTGCATGTAGATGGTAAGTACCCCCATTGTAAGGGGAACAATGTTCCAGGGGAGAAGGGGTCCCAGGAAGCCTGTCTTCTCTGTACCCAACAACCTAAACAGGCCGAAAGATGCATCTATGCCAAAAAGCCTTGTAGACTCACACTGGTTTGATCTCTGCTCTTGGATTCAATATTAAATTACATACAGCCAGGAGCTCTATTGTGCTGGAATCACAGGGTCCTCACAGGGACATTCTCCAGTTGGTGTGGCGGCATCTGTGAGAGCCAAGGTCACTGAGCACCAGCAAGGTCACATCCCTTGCCCAGGACCCTTGGCCAGTGGGTGTGGACGTCAGACCCTCATCAGCCTAGACTGTTCATTGCTCTCCACTTGGTCCTGTCAGGGACTAAGTGGGGACAGGGCTTGCCCTTTCATCTCTGCTTTTCTATCAAATTATTTGAAACAGTTGTAAATGTGAACAAAATATTGTATGACAGTCCCCAATGTCACCTGGGAGCCAGCCACACCTCTGCCAACACCTTCCCTGGGAGTGACTCTGTCATGTGAACAGAGGCTGCGGCTCATCCAGCTCCTCCAGGAGATGAGTGTCTCCATGAGGTTCTCCATCCAAAAGCAATAAGGGCTGAGAGGTCCCAGGCCCTATCTGTTCTCACCAGGGGTCCCCTAGAGGCTCTTGACTAGGCTGCCTGACATCCCTGTGTTGCTGCACAGCTCTCTCAGAGATGCTGACAGCAAGGTCTGTGTTCCCAGGGAGGAAGGGATGAGAAAGATTCAGACACATGTCTCAGAAGACAGGTGTGTCTCAAACCCCACGATGCTCCAATACAGCAAGGTGAGCAAAAGCCTGGTGTTTAGTATCAGCTCTAAATCACGTGCTGGGCTTGCAACTTCCTGGCTCTTTCACTGGCCGACTTCTTCCTCTTCTTACATATGTTTCCTTCAGTCCCCTTACTGAAAACCACAGAAAATGGTGTCTTTGTCTCATTGATTGGGAACATGAAATATAATGTCTAGGATCCCTGATCCAACAAAATTGCTTGGCAATATGTATCAACTTGTCCCGTCTAATCCCCAGATCCCTATAGTGTTTCAACTCTTGGAAATGGTTTCAGGGCATTGTTTCATGCCAGGAGGAACAGCATTTAGTGGCTCTGCTTTCGCCGGAGCCCATCCTGCCTGCCTTTCTCAGAAAGGCTCGTGTGCCCAATTTCCTCACCTTCAACATCTTCAAGCCAATCTTTCCTGTTCGCTGCTCACAGTGACAGTGGAAATACTGGCCTCACAACAGCATCTCCTGCTTATTTTTGTTTTTTCCTTTTCTAAGGAAATAAAAGTCCACTTTGTTCCATTAAGTATACTCGTCACTCTCTCCTATAATCCTCCATCTAGTCCATCATCTCCCCTCACCTCTGAGGCCTTGTCCCCAGCCTCCTGCTCATCAGGATCCACTGCTGCTTGGAATTCCTGAAGACTGAGCTTCTCCACCCTCCTCTGGGTCCTGTGTCCCTTACCCTCCAGAACTCTGTGTCCCTTCTTGGAGCTTGGGGTGGCCTTGGGCTCCTCTGTCAGACACCAGTCTCCCTGAGAAATGAAGAGATGCAGTTCCCATGGGGAGGTGACATCAGCAGCAGCAGCACTGTGGCACCAGGGAGAAGTACCAGAGAAAGAGCTCAGTGAGTGTTCTGGAAGCACAGCCCCAACAATGGCCTTACAACTTGCCATCCTTACTGTCCTCTCCCTGAAGCCTGTCACTTCTCCTTGGTGCCCACCGTCCCAGCCCTGACTCATCCCACTGGCTCTCTTCCTCTCTCTTTGACTCATCTCCCACAGAGGCCTGAGCAGGAAACCAGGCTCCATGCCAGTTACTTTGTCCACTCTGGTTATTATAATAAAAATGCCACTGATGGGCTGACTTCTTAACAACAGAAATCAGTATCTCACAGTTCTGCAGGTGCAACAGAACCACAATCAAACAGGGGCATTTCTGGGCCTGGTGACACTGCCTTCCTGGTTCAGAGGTGGCCACCTTCTGGCTCTGTTCTCACAGGGCACAGAGGCGATGGAATTTGGTGATGTCTCTTTTATAGGGCATGAATCCCTTTTATGGGAGCATCTGCCTCCCAAATGCTTGCCCCATAGTACCATCACACTGGGGATTACATTTCAACCTATCAACTGGAAGTGAATGCAAACTTTTGCACTGTGACAGATGGTTTTACTCTGATTTGTTCCCACCAGCTCCCCCAATACCCTTCCACACTCACCTGTTTCTCAGCACCACTTCTCTCATTCCTGTGGATTCCGTGTGTTTATTCCCATTTCAGCTGAGCAGAAGTGGGGTTAGAATGTTATGTTCCATGTCCCTCAAATCCCTATTTAATCATTGACTCAGTTAAATACATATATGTACATACAGATAGACACACACATTTAGAATTTATGTCACATAGATGATGCCTATTCAGTGTTTATATTATACACAGTGCACATGTATGAAATGTACAGCATGTTGAAGTGTGTTGTGTACATTCCCCAGCTTTCTCTTCCCTGGTTGCTCTCTAAAGGCTTCCCTTCAACCTTGACTTTGGCTGAGTTCTATAGTCTCTTCTCTCCAACAGTACAGCCTCTTTCCAGCACAATTTCTTTGACTTTGTCTTCTCTTCCCCAGAACTACTTCTTTTTACCAATTCTGTTTCTCTTCATTCCACGTTTGTCCATTGTGAACATGTCGGCCTCCTGGCACCATTATCCTTACGGGAGTGTGAGAGAGATGAACACAATAGGGAAGAATCAAAGTTTGTCCTTTGGCATCCCCTCACCTGTGAACTGTCGGATGGCCTGTCTCATTCTGCCCACTGTCCTTCTTTGACATCAATGTAGGTGGAGGCTCAGAAAGATCATGAATCACAACACATCCTGTTGTCCTTTCTTTTCAGAGCTGGCTTTGGATGCTTCCATCTGCATGAAGAACCCTCCCAAGCCTGAGTGTGATGCTGGTGAGGGCTCAAGGGACAGCCAGGTTGCATGTCTAGTCTTTGGCCACATGAAAGTCCTTGGTGTCTTGAAACAGAAGATTCCCAAAAGAAAACTGTAGTTTGACAAGTGGAGATAGGCATGTAGATTCCGTGGCCTTCAAGCTTAGGGTGCAGAGGTAATCACGTCTTTGGCTCTTGGGGCACAGATTCCTATTGCTCTCCTTCTGATTATACCTCCACCCTCCCCCTCAACCACACACATTGTTTGTTCTCTTCCTTGTTTGGTCATTCCCACAGCTGGTGCTACCTCTGTTTCGCACGGGGGCTACCACCCTGCCGGTCCTTCCATCTCCATCAACTGGTTGCATCTGAACTCTGCTGTGTTCCTGCAGAGGCTGTCCTGAGATTCCCTCGCCTCTTTCCTCGAGGCCATGGGGAAGCAGGCCCTATGGACTTCCTCAGGAGAGCAGCATTATTTATACCCATAAAACACTTAGAACTTGGCCTGAAATTACACTCTTTCTTGGCTTCTTTGCCTTCCTTCTCTGCTTCTCCAATTGCAAGGCCTCGTTCTCCCAGGACCATTGTCTTAATGAGGCACTTGCACAAAAATTCTCCTCCTGGGATGCTCAGGGAATCTGAACTAGAAGGACACAGAACCCTCAACTTATCCATGTGAATAAGACGTGTTAAACCTGACAAGAAAGAGCCCCTAAGGCAAAATCTAATGAGAACCCAAGTCTCAGCTGGGAGTGCCACACAGGACCAGCTGGAGTCAGGTTTCCTCTCAACCCATATATATATATATAAAGCTAATATAAATATGTTTTTCCTTTTTTATGGTTGTCTACAATTTTAGTGCCACTGGAAATATGAAGTTATTAAGTAGTAAATATGCACCATTGGCCAATAGTTCCTGTTATCTTTCTTTTTCTTTTTTGTAATTTACCACTATCTTTAAGAAAAAAAAAAGATTGTTTTACATTTGAATCTGTTGCATTTCAGTATTCAGGGTTTTTTTTATTAATTTCTTTTATTTTTTTATAAACATAAAATGTATTTTTATCCCCAGGAGTACAGGTCTGTGAATCGACAGGTCAGTATTCAGTTTTAATAAAACAAATAAAACATCTTGGAAATTATCAAACTGAATAGCTTTCCTTTTCAGTGTGTATGTTGAGGACAATGTTTTCATCAAATTTGTGGAAGTTAGAGAATTTAGTAGTAGGCAATCCTGAGCTACACTGATGCTATTGCTACTGATTGCATTGTGTTGTTGGGGTCAATTCCACGTTAAAACATGTTAACCCCCTAGGGCCTGCCTGGGCCTACTTAGCCATAGTGACTCCATGTTGCCTAGGTAGACATTTTGTTGTTTAATAAATGCCTCAACAGTTATTGATATCAGTTCCAGGTAACTGTTACTAAAACACACACCTAAAACAAGGTGATTTTGTTTATATCAGTTCCAGGTAACTATTACTAAAACACATACCTAAAACAAGGCCATTTTGTTGTTTAATAAACGCCTCAACAGTTACTAGTATCGGTTCCAGGTAACCATTACTAAAACACACAGGTAGGAGACATAAAATCAGCCAAAGCCACATATGTAGATGTCTGCAATTGTGCCCTATAAAAATTAGCCTGTAAGACCAAGGGGCGTCGCTCTCTTCAGAGGTGGCCCTGGCCGGTCAGTCTGACTTCTAATGCTTGGCATAGAATAAAGCTTTACATAACTTTCACTTTGTCTCAGCCTCGTTTCCCTGGCCGGTCCGTCTAAATTCTAATGCGTGGCATAGAATAAGGCTTTGCGTAACTTTGTCTCAGTCTCTTTCCTTTGATAACGGACCCAACAGTGTCTGTTTTGAGGAGTCCCCACCCCCAGGTTTGGAGGCTCCTATTGAGATATTCTCAAGCACAGAGATTTTTTTCCTCAGCTGTGTCCAGTCTACTAACAAGCTCATCCAAGGTGTTCTTCATTTCTGTCAGTGTGTGTTCTGTCTCTAACATCTCTTTTGGATTCTTAGGATTTCCATTTCTCTGTTCACATGGCCCATGTATTCTTGCATGTTCTCTGCTCCATGCATTATAACCATCAGAATATTAATTACAGTTGTTTGAAATTCCTGGCCTGATAATTCCAATATCCTTACCATGTCTGTTTCCGATGCTTGCTCTGTCTCTTCAAATTGTGTTCTTTGCCCTTTTGGTATGCTTTGTTTTTTCCTGATGGCCAGACATGATGTACTGAGTAAATGGACCAGCTACAAATAGACTTTTGCAGGATGCCTGGGTGGCTCAGTTGGTTAAGCGGCGCCTTCAGCTCAGTCACGATACCATGGGTCTCCCTGCTCCATGAGGAGCCTGCTTCTCCCTGACTCTCTGCTTGCTGCTCTGCCTGCTTGTATTCTCTCTCTGTGTGTCAAATAAATACATAAAATCTTAAGAAAAAATAAATAGACCTTTGGTGTTACAGTATGAGTATGAGGAGAAGGGAAGCATTCTATAACTCTATGATTAAGCCTCATGATATTTTAATGAGTCTTTTAGTTAATGGATGTCTCTTGTGAAGCATTTCTCAGTTTTGTTTTGTTTGCTTTTTTCCTTTCCTTTAGGTGGTACAGGATGGCTAAAATGGTCTACACTTGGCTATTTCCCTTCTTTCCCATAGAAAATTAGACTGGCAGGACTTGGGTTATTTTTCTTTCAGCAGGTGACCTGGATCTCCTAACACCCCAGCAGGTTAGACTGTGGTTAAATAGTTTCCCTTGAGGGCAGGCTTTGTTGAGGGGAAAGCAGGTTGCTCTGGTTAGTTCTTTTTCTTTTTAATTTTTTTAAGCTTTCTATCATTGTTTTTATTACTGTGGAAAATTTCATTCACTAAAATAGAAGAAATAGTATAATAACTTCCAAAATACCAAGCATGTCATCCTGAATAATTATCTACATTTACTAACTTCAAATATTCCCCGACCCTGCCCAAAACACAAGTGGGCGAAGTTTTTTCCATTACTTATTGAGGAAACCTGGTCAAGCTCCTGGAGGTGTATCTGGTGAGGGGCATTTTAGGTCTCTTCTTCCTGGGAGTTTTTAACTCTCAGAGTTGTGTTGAGCCTGTAGGAACTGAGTGACTACACTTTGGGGTTTCCTACCCTAGTTCTCCTTCAGTGGTGATTTCTACTAGAGTCTGTACTGCAGTAAGTCATAACTCCGGTGTCTTCCTGTGTTTGTCTCTCCAGTGTTGGAGGCAGTTGATTTTCCGCCCTGTGTCCTGTCTTCTCTTAGAGAGCCATGAAGAGTTACTGCTTTTTCAGTCTGTTTAGTGTTTTCATTTGCTATAACTTGGCAAGAAATGCCATGTGGGACTGGGACTGGAAATTAGTTTTTTTTAAATTAATAGGTTATATCTTAGACTAGTTTTGGGTTATAGAAAAATGAAGCAGAAACTGCGAATTTGATATATATCATTTTCCCCCACATATAGTTTCCTTTAGTTTCCCATGTTAGTAATTTACTGCATTAGTGTGATACTTTTGTTAAAACTGAATCTTTATTTACGGATATGCTATCATTTCCTGAGGTACATAGTTTATGTTAGAGTTCACTCTTTGTGTTGTATATTCTGGGAGTTTTGATAAGTGCATAGTATCATGTATATAGTTCATTACAATGTGCTACAGAATATTTCTCTGCCCTGTAATTTCCTGTGCTCTGTCTACTTATCTTTCACTCTTATCCCTAATCCCCAGCAACCACTTATCTTTTTACTATCTCCATATATTTGTCTTTTCAGAATGTTATTTAGTTGGAAGGATACTGTACGTAGTCTTTGTGAACAGGCTTTTGTAGTAAATATTGAGGGTTTCTCCCTGTTTTTTCAAAACTTGATAGTTTGTTTCTTTTTATTGCTAAATAATTTTCTGTTCTTAGGATGTATCAATTTATCTGTTCACCTATTGTATGACATTTTCATCATTTCCCATATTTTACAATAATGAAGAAAGTGATAGAACCTTTATTAAAGCTTTTGTGTGAACATGAATTTTCAACTCATGTGAGTAAATATTTAGAAGAGTAACCGTTGGATCATGGGATAAGACTGTGACAAAAAAAAAATTCCAAATAGTATTCTACATGTAAGCAGTCAGACCATTCTCTTTCATGCAAGCAACGAATGAGAATTTCTGTTGCTCCACATTCTCATCAGTATTTCGGTCTTGTCAGTGTTTTGGGTTTTAATCTTTCTAGATGTGCATTGATATCTTGTTGTTTTAATTTGCAATTCCCTAATGCCCTAAGACACTGAGTAGCTTCTTCTGGGCTTGCATTTGCCCTTTATTTTTTCTTCTCATCTTGGGTACCTTTTATGTACTTTTTTTTTTCTTACTATGTTAGCAAGGACTTCCAACACAACACTTAGTAAGGGTAGTGAAAGGAGATAGCCTTGTCTTGTTGATGATCTTAGGGGGAAAGTATCTGGTTTTTCACCACTAAATAGGACATTAGTTTTAATTTAGATCAACTTGATTACTTTTCCTTCTATGTCTAGTTGGTAGTTTTGTTTTTTTAATCATTATTGGTATTGCATTTTCAAATAATTACTCTGTATCAATACAATTTTTCGTGTCTAACATATTGTGATGGGTTATAATAATTAATTTTTTAAAATGGTACAGCCTTATATATCTGGAATCCATTCCACTTGTTCAAGGTGTATAGTTGTTTTCATACAGGGTTGAGTTTTATTTACTAATTACTTGTTGTAGATTTTATATCTGTTTTTGTGAAACATCTTGGTTTGTAGCTTATTTATTTATTTGTTTTTTTCATGTTGCCATCCAGTTTTGTTATTGGAGTAATACTGACCTCACAGAATGACGTAGGAAGGGTTTGCTTGTTATTTTTGGGGTAGATTGTAGAGAACTGGTATCAGTATTGAAATGTTTCTGTCAGAATTCACTAGTGAAATGACCTGCAACAGGTAATTTCATTTAGGAAGGTTGTCAATCACTGAAGTGGTGGTTTTAATAGAGATCCATTCAGATTATACATCTTCTTGTGGGAGTTTCTTTAGATGAGGACTTTGAGGGAATGTTCTATTTCAACAAGTTATCAAATTTGTGGGCATCGAGTTGTTGATAATATTCATTTACTAATGTTGCAATATTCGTTCATGGGCAGTAGTGATGGGCACTTTCAAACTTCTGATATTTGTAATCTGTGTCTTCTCTTGTAATTTTTTTCCTTTGGTAACCTGAATAGAGGCTTATAAATTTTACTGTTAAGGAAAATGGAGAAAGTAGTGGTCCATAGTTTGTTTTAGCAAAGTTAAAAAGTGTAACCTTGGTTAAAGCAGGAGGTAGAAAATACACCTAGTGAAGTTGCTTTGGGAGAATAAGTTTGAGACAGAATGTTAATACTGCAAGTGAGAGGTTACTAATTTCATTTTATTAATGACTATAAAAAGTTGAATTTAAAAAAGTGTAACTGTTGGCAATCAGGGACTCACTGAAAGAAAGAGATTTTTCTAGAACAATCAGCATAGAAATTTGGGACTGATTCTTTATAAAATTGTAACAGATTAGTTTGAGCAGGGCAATGAATAACATTTTGCTACTTACAGTGCTTTCTTGGGCAAAGTGAACATAAAAGGAAGCATGTTTATAAAATTCATTCCTAATAGACATGCATTAATTTTGTTCTTAGGGAATATTGTCATATGTACATCCCATTGTGTATTTCCTATAAACCAGTCAAATTAACAGAGCCTAGAAAAACTGAACCAACTATCTGAGCTACAGCCATCCAGCTAACTTCACATAAAATGAAATAAAAATAAATGTTATTT
>NW_022632164.1:0-15762 GCF_010015895.1 Lontra canadensis | reverse complement strand
GCAGGTTTCCATCCATGTTCTTCAGGGATATTGGTCTGAAATTCTCCTTTATGGCGGGGGTCAGTGTCTGGTTTGGGGATCAAGGTAATGCTGCCCTCCTGTAATGAGTTGGGATCTTTTCCTTCCATTTCTATTTTTTGGAACAGTTTCAGAAGAATAGGTATTATTTCTTCTCTAAATATTTGCTAGAATTCCCCTGCGAAACCATCAGGGCCAAGACTGGTTTGTTGGGATGGTTTTTTTTTATTCCATTTCTTTGCTGATTGTGGGTCTGTTTTGGTTTTATGTTTCTTGCTCTTTCAGTTTTGGTAGTTTATAGATTTTTTAAAAGGCATCAATTTCTTAGAGATTGCCTAATTTCTTGGCATTTAATTGCACATAATATTATCTTGTTTGTTCCATGTTGGTTGACAGCTCTCCTTTTTCATTTATGATGTTATTTATTTGGTTCTTTCTCTTTTCTTTTTGAGAAGTCTGCCTAGCGCCTGCTTCATTCTTCTTACTCATTCTTTCAAAAAACCAGCTCTTCGTTTCATTGATCTGTTCTCCTTTTTGTTTAATTTCTGTATCATTCATTTGCATTCTAATCTTTCTTATTTCTCTTCACCTGTGGGATTTAGGCTTTATTTGCTGTTCTTTCTTCAGATCCTTTACGTTTAAGGTTAGGTTGTGTATTGGAGAATATTTGTTCCTTAAAGGCTTTTACTCACGTTGAGGTCTTTTATCCATTTTGAGTTTATCTTTGTGTATGGTGTAAGAGAATGGTCGAGTTTCATTCTTCTACATACAACTGTCCAGTTTTCCCAGCACCATTTATTGAAGAGACTGTCTTTTTTCCACTGTATAATTTTTCTTGTTTTGTCGAAGATTATTTGCCCATAGAGTTGAGGGTCCATATCTGGGCTCTCTACTCTGTTCCACTGGTCTATGTGTCTGTTTTTATGCCAGTACCATGATGTCTTGGTGATCACAGCTTTGTAGTAAAGCTTGAAATCAGGTAACGTAATGCCCCCAGTTTTATTTTTGTTTTTCAACATTTCCTTAGTGATTCAGGGTCTCTTCTGATATCATACAAATTTTAGGATTATTTGCTCCAGCTCTTTGAAAAATACCAGTGGAATCCATCATAATCCTAGAGGAGAACATAGGCAGTAACCTCTTTGATATCAGCACAGCAACTTCTTTCAAGATATGTCTCCAGAGGCAAAGGAAAAAAAAGCGAAGATGAACTTTTGGGACTTCATCAAGATCAAAAGCTTCTGTACAGCAAAGGAAACAGTCAACAAAAAAAGAGGCAACCCACGGAATGGGAGAGGATATTTGCAAATGACAGTACAGACAAAAGATTGATATCCAGGATCTATAAAGAACTCCTCAAACTCAACACACACAAAACAGACAATCATATCAAAAAATGGGCAGAAGATATGAACAGACACTTCTCCAATGAAGACATACAAATAGCTTCAGACACATGAACAAATGTTCATCATCACTAGCCATCAGGGAGATTCAAATTAAAACCACATTGAGATATCACCTTACACCAGTTAGAATGGCCAAAATTAGCAAGACAGGAAACAACGTGTGTTGGAGAGGATGTGGAGAAAGGGGAACCCTCTTACACTGTTGGTGGGAATGCAAGTTATGCAGCCACTTTGGAAAACAGTGTGGAGATTCCTCAAGAAATTAATAATAGAGCTTCCCTATGACCCTGCCATTGCACTACTGGGTATTTACCCCCAAGATACAGATGTAGTGAAAAGAAGGGCCATCTGTACCCCAATGTTTATAGCAACAATGGCCACAGTCGCCAAGCTGTGGAAAGAACCAAGATGTGCTTGTTGATCTTCTGCTTAGATGATCTGTCCATTGCTGTGAGTGGGTTCTTAAAGTCCTCCTTTTTTACTGTATTCTAATCAAGGAGTTTCTTTAATTTGTAATTCATTGGTGTGTATATTTGGTGGCTCCCAAGTTATGGGCATAAGTATTTACAATCGTTAGATCTTTTCGTTGGGTACATCCTTTTTATTATGGTATAGTGTCCTTCTTCATCTCTTATAATCGCCTTCAGCTTAAAATCTAGTGTGTCTAATATAGAAGGAAGGCTCCCCCAGCATTCCTTACATGCCCATTAGCATAATAAATGATTCTCCATGCCTTCAGTTTCAATAACGACCTGTCGCTGCCTCTGCAATGAGTCTCTCGTAAGCAGTATATCGATGGGTCTTGTTTTTCTTTTAATCCGTGTTGATACCCTATATCTTTTTATTGGAACATTTGAGTCCATTTGCACTCAGAGTGATATTGAAAGATATCAATTCAGTGCCATTGCATTACCTGCAAATTAGCTGTTTCTGTAGATTGTTTCTGTTCCTTTCTGGATTTTTGTTACCTTTGGGCTCTCTCTACACTCAGAGGATCCCCAAAAATGTCTCTTTCAGGGTTGGTTTAGTGTTCACAATCTCTAAGTTTTGTTTGTCTTGGAAAACTCTTTATCTCTCCTTCTACTTTGAATGACAGGTTCCCTGGACTCGGTATTCTTGGCTGCATAATTTACCCACTTAGCACATTGAATATATCATGCAGTCCTTTCTGACCTGCCAGATGTCTGTGGACAGATGTTCTGCCAGCCTTATATATCTACCCTTACAGGGTTACGGCTCTCTTGTCCTGAGCTGCTTTCAGGATTTTCTCTTTATTACTGCAGTTTCAAAGCTTGACTCTTATATGTCAAGTTGTTGACATATTTTTATTGATTCTGAGAGGAGTTCTCCATACCTCCTGGAGTTGAGTACATGTATGCTTCTGCTAGGTGGGAAATTCCTCAGCTCCAATTGGTTGAAATAACCTGCTCCCTGCTCTGTCTTTCTCATCATCTTCTGGTATCTCTATTATCTGTATATTATTTCACTTTATGGAAGTGCTAAGTTCTCAAAATTTCCCTTCATGATCCAATAGTTTTCATTCTCTCTTTCTCAGCTTCCTTATTTTTCATTATTTTATCTTCTATATCACTGACTTCCTCTTCTGCCTCACTCACCATCCTTCTCATAGTCTTCATTTGGGACTGAATCTCTGTAATAGCATTCTTAATTTGGTCTGTCTAGATTTTTGTTCTTTTATTTCTGTTGTGAGGGACTCTCTAGTGTCTTCTATGCTTTTATTAGCCTGTCTAGTATCTTTTGAATCATTGTTTTAAATTCTAGTTCAGATATTTGACTTATATCCATAGTGATTCAATCCCTAGTAGTGAGTACAACCTCCAGTTCTTTCTTTTGGGGTGAATTTCTCCAACTTATCTCTCTTTCTAGAAAAGAAAAGAAGAAAGAAAAAGTAAAATAACAATGAGAGGAATAAAACGAAATAATATAAATTTAAAAAGGAATAAAATTTTTTTAAAAAAGATGAAAAATAAGAAACCTGAAAAATAAATAAAAGACTAAAAAATAAAAATAAATAAAAATAAAAGCTACTTAGTGTTTTCCCTTAACGTTGAAACTTTGCAGCCCTCTGTGATCAGTGAACTTGACAGGAGGGAGTTGTTTGTGATGGTGTTCTGTGGGAGGGGTCTGTTGCACTGAATCTCACGTGTACTTCAGCTGGTACAAATGCATATCTCCTAAACAGAGGCAGACCTCCGTGTAATCGATGCTCGATTCCAGTATGTGGCCCTGAATTACTCCCTGAAGGCTTACAGCAAAAATGGGTGGGATGAATATGGCTTCACCCTGCTCTCTACCCAGGGGCTGAAAATTTGCACCCCAACTCTTCAGTGAGCTCTCACAGAAAAGCATTCCATCAGTCTTATCTCCTCGGTTTCTGTCAGAATTCTGTGTTCACCCAGCCAGTGACAAAGCATTTTATCTCAGGCACGTGACTGAGTTCCAACTCCAATTTCTGTGGATTTCTGAGGCACAGAGTCATGCTGTACCTCCTCGGGATTGAAGGTCTTGCCATGCTTCTGGGTGTTTTTTTGTTTGTTTGCTTGTTTTGTGTTGTTTTGTTTGGTTTGTTTAGGTTTAGTGGACTCTTCCCAGGAATGTGGTCACCCAAATGCACTGTGATTCAAAGTTTAAGGCTACATAGAGCAGAAAACCAGCACCTAGCCTCGTGGTCTTCAGCCAGCTTTCCCCAACTGATATCTGAGGACTCTGAAGCATTCAGGCCCCAACTGTTCTTGTGAACCCCAGGATCCTCATGCTGCCACACCTAGAATTCCACCCCACTTCACCACATGAACACCTTTAATCCAGGGACATCCCCCACAGTAGTAGACTCTTAAAAGTTTGAGTTGTGTACTTCTTTGCTGATAAAATTTTGCAGTAGCCTCCTTCACCCAGTTTCCTCCCTTCTGTTTTATCTACAGCTATATCACCCACACAACGTATTTCCAACCATGCTACTCAAACTCTGAAGCTGCAGCATGCATCACAGTGGGAGTTGGAGGTAGCTCTTGAAGTGGGTCAGGATCTTATTCTGGGACTTGTTCTATAGCTCCATGAAGAGAAAGGATCTACATCATGATTGACTTGTCGTGTCCTTCTAAGTAAAGGAAACTTTTCCCACCATGCAATGTTGTCTGAGCCCATGAAGCAATCCCTGGGAGGTCTCTCCTGATGGCAGGTCATGGGCACAGGGATCTGAGCTTACTCATTAATCCCAGCCTACAATACAGTTGATGGAGACTTGCTCTGTTTGGCCCAAGCTGTTCCAGTCCATATAAGCCACCCCTTGTTCTCCTAACCTCAGCATCTCTGTGGTTCTCCTCCCTCTGCAACTCCCCCCCCCCTTGTGTTCTTTCATCTCTAATAAATAAATAAAATCCTAAAAAAGTTAAATAAAAGATTGAGCATAAAGATGATTTAGGCCTTCAAGACATGAATGGAAACAAACTTCTGTGTGTATTTGTCATCTTTCCCCTAGTACTGTTGGCGTCAGTGGTTCATGACAAGCCAGGGAGTGAGAAGGACCATGGTGGATGGACTCTGGGTTCCTGAAAGACCATAAGAAGGACTCCATCTCCAAGCTGAAGGTCCACTCAGCACTGTCATGTGGGGAAATCTATGGTGATAGGCTACCAAAGTTTGGTAATTCAGCATAACGTAATATATATACAACATGTTGAAATCAACAAGTAAACTTCAGTAGTTATCAGCCTAGAACCTATGAAAAATGACGAAAGAAGCACCTGGCTTCCACAGTCAGTAGAGCATATGGTACTTCATCTCAGGGTCATGAGTTTGAGCCCAACATGGAACACAAAGTTTCCTTAGGAAAAAAGAAAGAAAAGAAAAGAAAGGAAAAAAAGAAAATGACTTACACATGACAAAAATCAAATAGGCTTTGGCAATAGAGCTGGTCAGTGGTAGGCTGGATCCTCTAGCTTGTTTATTCAGCCACTGGGCCCTGAGCACTCAGATGATGCCAGTGTTTAACAGCCAACCCATTTCTCCCTCTAGGAATTCAGGGTCTAGAGGGGAAGATGGACAAACATGAACGAAAAAGGTGAATGAAAAGAGCATTTGCTCCATAAGAAAAGAGCAAGGGACTACAACTGGATCCTGAAGTCCACCAGGTGAGGGGTATGAGAAGGCTGTGATGAGATGACATTGAGAATTCCCATGGTAGGAAAATAAGGAGACAGCCCTGCACAAATCAGAGTATATTTAGCCTGGCAGAGGGCACCATGGTGCAGAAGATTGGGAACAGAATATGATATTCCTGGAGTGGAGGTTAGAAATGAGGCCAGGGTGATTGGAGGAAGCTGAAGAGAGGAGCATAGAGGAAGGGGAGGAGGGCCAAGGCCTGGGTCAGGAGGACAGTATCACTACCCTGCTCCTAGTGCTGCATGACATTACTCCACATTCAGTGGCTTAACCAACAGACACTGTCTCACAGTCTCAGAGGATCAGGTATCCAGCAGTGCCCAGCTAGGGATTCCTGCCAGAGCCTCTCAGTACTTTGGGGCTGTTGAGAATACCAAGGTAGGACCTGCTTCACTGAGAACCTTAGCTCACTTAGCGGTGTTTGCAGGATTCAATTCATCTCAAAGGCCTGAGTTCTGTCTGTTGTTGGCCCTCATTGGTAGGTAACATGCACGTGTCTGGGTCATGGTTCAACATAGGGTCTTGAACTCCTGTGTGAGGAACTGAGAGAGAACATGGGTCAGAGGCAGAACGGGGATGGGCAATGAGCATTTAGAACTAAATCTCAGAAGGGGCTTGGGGGTCACGTTGCCATGTTCTGTGGAATGGAAAGAATCACTATGTCCAGACCACACTCCAGGGGACAGGGTTACACAAAGATGTGTAAACAGATATGGGATTTCAGGGAACCCCTGAGAGGAGAAGGTGAAGGCCTCTGCAGTCTTAGGGTTTGCCCAGACTAGTAAGAAGGCTGAACGAGGCATAAACCCAGCTCTTTGTGTGTCCTCAAAGTAGGGGCCCTGGATACACATAGCCATCCCTGGAGGGCTCTGGAACAAGTTGTGTTGAAAGAAGTGGCTACAGACATGGAGCTGGTATAAGGGTGAATGTGAGCATTGATATCCTAGACAGGGGGCATTCCAGCAAGTTCTTGTCTGAGGGGCAGCCCAGGTCATGGCAATGCACTGAGTGGACACCTATCCACATTACACGCATTGGAAAGGAGGTAATGGCTCTCATATATACAGTCTCTAGAGGTAAGGGTGAACTATGACCTTCAGAGCCCAAGGCTGCAATCCCTTCTTAGTTTTAAAATTAGAAAACATAAGATCTTGGGAAGCTATTACCAACCCTTCAGTAGGTGAGGCTGTCATCTTCTGGGACTCCAGAATTTGAGCACTGATGAACACATGTATACACACATGAGAGAGTGTGCATGCACACACACACACACACACACACACAGAGACACACACCAGTAGGGAATGTAGAGTAGGATCTGACCAATAGCAGACTCAGAGAAGTTAAGAAGAGGAAGAAAATGTGGTTGGAGCTATTTCTTGCATGTGACACCATTCCTCCAATATCACAGATGTTATCCCACATATGCCCATGGACATCTGGAGGAAGTACATCCTAGAATCCTCTATATTGTACATACAAGTGCCAGACTACCCCAACAGGGATAATGGCTTATCCAGGGACACAAACAGGTAAGAATGGAGAGCTGTTCCTGAAGCCACGTGTGTTTCCAAGCTGGGGCCCTGGCTGCACTCAGACCTTCCTTAGGGGTCTGTGGAGAGGGGTATGTTGGTGTCACTGTGTACAGATGTGGCCTTGCGGGCAAAATGGGGATGAGCAGATGGCAATCCTGAGCACTGTTTGTTTAGGTTTCAATCTAGGAGTGGGCTTAGGTAGGTTATCTCAGGCAGTGAGGTTACTTCCTTGACTGCAGACCCCAACAGAATTTGCAACCCCCGCAAACAGGCTCCCACATTCTAGTGTAGTCTAGCACCAGTGTTACTTGGATAGAGACATCCAAAAATGAAAGATGTTCTCTTGCTGTTTGCCTACTTCCCGGGACTCTGGCTCCCAGAAACCCCAGGGGAATGACTTTTTCACATGCTACCGACATTGGCTCAAACCTCACACCCAAAGCCTCAAGGCATTTGGCAGGAGGTTCCATAAGGAAATAGGGAACAGCCTATGCCAGGCCAAGTCACCCCTCTGAGCCATCCCAGGGCACCCTCGTTCTCTCCTCTCGAGTTTCTGGCAAAGAGGGATATGTGGGGGTTCCTGGCACTGGGATGGAGGGGGTTTCAAGATAGTGGTTCCTGGTGATTCCTTTATGTTCACACCAATATCATGGTGGGCAAGGTGGAGAGGATTCCTGAGGTGCCTCTTACCTCTCTCAGAGCTCATCCAAGGCCCTGAAGCTGTGTCACATTTCTCTCCTTGATGGAGGTGTGTGCATACTGGGGTGTTGTGTTTCTGGAATGGAGTGCCCTGGGTCAGAGGACCAGCAAATGCAGCCAGACAGGGCTCTGAGGCTGTCTCCCTGGTTGTTGGGCATTGTCTTTACAGAGCTCCGCCCAGGAGATCGGCAGGAGCTGAATGATGAGATCCTCTGCTCTACCTTCTTGAAGGACAAAAGGTGCCCCACACTGCCAAAAGAGTCCAGCGCGCTGGCTCAGGGGGAGTGTAGGTGCTGGGGAGATTCATCCCCCAGGGTCCCAGTGAAGCAGAAAGGGACCCAGTCCCGGAAGCCAGCCTAGTACTGCTGTGGGCTCCCTCCTAGATTCCTGTGCCCACATGAATCTGCACCTCTATCTCCTTTTAAATCTTACCCTCATTGCCCTGTCCCTACCCTGGCCAAATGTAGTCATTGTCCACATATTTGTAATAATATTAGAAAAGAGACTTTAAACCATGTCTCATGCCATCCATCTGGAATCCTTTTGCACTGTGCTATGTATTTACCTAACTTGTGCTCCCAGGTGTCCCCACTGGCCTGACAGTCCTCCCCAGGTTCTTCAAGTCTTGCACGTGATCATGGTGAGTTGGGAGACTTTTAAACAAAGGACATGTTTTCAATGGTACTATGTCTCTCCCTCTGCCTTTTGGTTTTGCGGGAACACATCCCTGGGGCCCCTCCAGGGTCAGGATCAGGGGCCTCATTGTGCTGCACAACATTTCAGAAGGCCAGTCATTTGTCACAGCCATTGAGCACTTCAATGATTCAGGACTTTGATGTGATTCTTTTCTGTTGCTAACACATAATGCTGCACTAAACATCCTACATGCCCTAATATCCTGAGCTGTCTCACCCAAGAAAATGTCTCTGTGTTCTCATCTCAAGAATGGAATCTGTTATCAGAAACCAGAGGATAGATGCCGTTCATGCAGGGAGGTGCTATCAATACACATCTCACAGTCTGACCTGAGATACTATCAAGGTCAGAAATCACTGACTTTAATTCTTTGCATGTCTGCCAAGAAAGGTATTTCTTTTTCTTTAAAGATTTATTAATTGATTGATTGAGTGATTTGAGAGAGGCATGGGGAGAGTGGGGAGAAGCAGAGGGAGAGTCAGTATCCTCAACCTCGTAGGGCTGCCCTAAGTACACAGCCCTATGAGGAGCTCGATCTCAGGACATTGGGACCATGACCGGAGGCAAAACCATGATTCCTAGGATTAAGCCAAGGAACCACCCAGTCACCTTATTGCTTTTATGACTGTGCACTCTCTTGTCCCACCTCTTGCCATAAATCACTAAGATCTTGGGGTTTCAGTCCATGCTCCAAACCCTAACTCTCCTGGAGGCTGCAGAACTGACTCGTGTCTCCTCTGTTTCACATCAGAGTAAATATGGATCACTGATGAAGAGGAGTGAGACCTGTGTGCTCTGGACAAACTGGGCCAGCCAGCTAGAGAAGCAAATACAACATTTGGTGCCTAATTTTCTAAGAAGAGACCTCAGCTATGCCTACATGTTCCTGGGCACATATCGAGCCATTGCCACCACCAAGAGGTGTTGGACTTCCTGTTTGCAAGGTGAGCACCCTGTCCCTTACTGCTCAGTTGGATTTGGCCAACACTTGCTGTGAGTCTTGGAAATGTCCCCAAATTACCTGAGCCTCAGTTTCCTCCTCTGACTGGGGCAGTGTTATTGTAGTGACTCAGTGTAGGGAAAGTATTGTAGGGAAAGTACACTTGGGTGTCTGAGCCTGTGGAAAGTTCTGCTAGAGGGGCTGTGGTCATGCTCATTTATCATTGTCCTGCTCCTCATGATGAAGCCTCTGCCTCATCCCTCACTATCACTATGGTCTTGAGTTGGGCTGTTTTGCCATTTGAAGGAGAGATCCAAGACTGCATTTGGTGTCTGTGTCTGGGTGAAAGCAGAGCAGGGATCCCTAGGGTGAAGAGGCATCTCCAGGCTCACTCATATACCTGTGATGGACTGGTTGGGACCCTTTCATTCATCAAGCATTCAGGAAGCCCCACTAGGTGCAGGTGCTTCTTTAGGACTTGACTGGTGTCCCGGCACAGAGCAGACAGCAGCCTAGGTCTCCGGACTAGTCAGGAGTCAGACAGTGACACTGGACACAATGAGAGGTAGCATCCACAGGACATTTCATGTGATGTCCCCTGGCCTCCTCTAGATATGGGTGCATTTTCTCCAGCTATGATGAAGTCAGCAGAGCCCAGGAGCAGCGGAACATATGAGTGAGCTTTGGCTGATGCAGGAGGGCCTTCCCTCTCCACCAGAGCAGCAAGGGAACTGTGAGTTGAAGGGATTCTTGGACCCTCACCCCCACACATCTGTGATTCCTCTTTAAGGGTGAAGGTCTGAGAGTTTCTTCTGGAAAAATGAAGGTGCCCAGGGGGAGCTGTGGGTGTGGGTACTGTGGGAGAGCAGAGGGGGATGGAGGACAGTTTTAGCCCCTAAGAGAGTCATTCCCCATCAATGCACCCTCTCAGCCCTGTCTCCACACCAATCCTGGGACCTAGAAGAGAGTCTGTGGAAACCACCACACTCCTCAATATGTTGGAACCTGGACACTGGGTGATCAGAGGGTGCTCAGGAGTCCCAGTGAGAGAATAGGGATCAGATATTACAAACACTGTGGGAGATGAGTGTCAGTGGAAGGAGACCCACTCGTGGCACCTAGTGAAGGAGGCAGCACATGGACACAGGAGGTAAGGTATAAAGTATTGGGTGAGTCCTGGGGAGGTCTGGCTTGAGACAGAGTCCCTTTGTTCCCTCCTCGGTTAGAACTTCATAGAGCAGCAGGGTGTGCAGTGAGGGTAATTAAGAGGCCAGATGCCACCCCTCTCTGGGCACATGCAGTTGAATTCAAGTGGCAAGTGCACAAGGAGACAGACTACAGAATGTGTCCAGATCACCCATGAAGGACCGAAATAGTCCCACCATTGATCAAGGACTCCCGCTCATTGAGGTTTTGCCAGCCTGTTGTCTGTAACCAGGCTTGTGTCAGGCAGGATTGCCAGATCACAGGTGGACAAGGAGTAGAACTGGTCTCTGACAGGAGCTGGGTGCCCAGGACCAAGGTTTCCACAGGGTTGTCTGGGATATTGTTTTGGGAGGGTGCCCTGTCCTCTGACTCCTCTTCCTAACTGTCTATCCCAAGGGCCATCTCCTCCACCTTGAACACATGTCTAGAAAGATATTCTGAGCATTTTTTCAGGCCCCAGAATTTCCCAGCCTCAATATGCTGCTGGCATACATGGGGCTTAATATGCCAGGCTCAGACTGGAAACACCATGCCCAGCTTCTGTTCTCACAGCTGCAACACCTTGAGCCCACAGCACCAGAAGCTGTGGGTGAGGAGTGGGGGTGACTGATGTGGGCCTGAGGAGGGGACAGGGTGGGCCATACTGAGCAAGCCTCCATAGAGTGCAGTTGGGTGGAGAGCAGTAAATAGTCTCAGATCCCTGTCCCCATGGTCTTTAGTCATGGAGACTTCACAGGGATTGGTTCCCAGATGCAGGCAACATTGAGTGGTGTGAAAAGTTTCCTTTATTTAGAAAGGACATGGAAATTCAATCATCCTGATGATACTTTCTCTTCATGGAGCAACAGCACCAGGCCCAGAGCAACATCCTGAACCACACCAGGAACTAGCTCCAGCTCCCATTGTGGCACCCGCTGTATCTTCAGAGACAAAGCTGGCCCAAACCTTCCCTACTGTTTGAGCTCACATGTTAAGAAGGGTGGTGACACCACTTGCCCTGTTGGGACCAGGGCAGGTGATAGTCAGTGCTCTAATTCACTCTCCTGAGATGGAAAAGCCACCAGCACCTTTGCCTGACCCGGAGATCCAGAAGGGTCTAGCCCCTGCTATTGTGATTCATGAAGGGCTTAAGCCAGCACCTCTCAGTATTACAACCAGCCTCAGCCCCCAAGTAGCAGTTCGTGCTGGCTGGAACCCCAAGAATCGTTCCCCCTCCTCTGCCTTTGCTCTCTTTGTAATTTTTGTGCTTTGTGTATACACCTGTATATTGGCTTAATAGATTTTGTTCATTAAATAAAGTAGAATTTGAGTTTACATAAAATTTTACTCTGATCCTTTTCAATAGTATATGGAGGTGCCATTAAGTACTTTAGGAGTGCTGCACAACCATTTACTTGAAGCACATCTCCATCACAGAGAAACCGGGGCTACTTATCACTCACTGCTCATTCCCTTACCCCAGTCCCAGCAACCACTGCTTTTCTCTCTGTCTTTGGTACTTTTCTCCATCTGGGATTTTCATGTGCCTGGAATCCTACAACATGGACTTCTCTGGCTACAGAACATAAGAAAGATACAAAAATCTTTTCTCAATGTTTTATAAAAATAACATTTTATTACAAACGAATGTTTCTGAAACAACAATGATCATAGGAAGCCCCAAAATGAACTACATTCATTATCTGGAATTGTGTTCCCTTTTGTAAGGATACCTTGAAAGGCAGAAACAGGGGAAATGTCTGGGTCCATGAGACACCTTTAAATTCTTTCTTTTTCCTGCATAGGCCACATTTAAACTATTCTAGTGGGCATATTATAAAAATATTAAAAGTACATCTTAAATCTTCCCATTTTTTACTAACAAGTCAGGTTAATGTAAATAGTTCTTTAGGTTTCAGCAGACTATATTTATGTAGTAAAATAATGATTGAAATATGAAGAAAAGAAAACACATTCCTTCTTCCATGAAATAATCCCCCATAATGGATGGTGTCCCATTTCCAGGCTTTTCTCTGTGGATTTAGTGTGTGCTCACTCACAGGTGCACCTGTGTGTGTGTAAGACGGTGTGGGGGGCAGGGAGAGTTTTAGTGTTGGGCTCTTGTTCTACCTGATGTTCCCACAGTGGATAGGCCCTGTCACTGCTGTCCCCTTGGACATTCTCAGTGACAGCACTCAAAGCCCTTGAGCTATTTCCAATTGTTGAACACCTGAACACCTGAGCTGAACACCTGAACACCAGAGCTGAACACCTGAGCTATTTCCAATTATTTGACTCTCATCATTAATGTAATAAGTACATCTGTGCCACAAATCTCTGTACTTTATGATTCGTATAAGCACCATTTGGGGAATGCACTTTAACCACACTTTTGAAGGACAGGCTGCAGGCTTCTTATCTATGCTCTCTTTATTAAGTGGAAGCCTTCCTGGGAAATGGAAGGACCTGGAGTCTATAGATGAGACGTGAAACCATGAGGAATACAGGCCTGCAGTGAGTCCATCAGTAGTGGGAGTGACCATAGAGTAAGGAAGGGTTTTCCCACACACCCCTTCATGTGTCCTCCCCCACAAACAACATGCCCCGTGTCCTGGAACACACATCACCCAGGCCCTGTCTGCTGATACACTCCAGCCACTTCAGCCCCTAGTGCTCCATAACTCAGATTCTAACTTGAGCAACCATGCCCTGCTCCAGGCCAGCAGAGGAGTGCAGACCAGGCCACTCCTATCAGGTTGCTCCCTGTCTATCCTGGCTGGACCACATCCTCTCAAAGAAGAACCTCTAAGGACAGCACAGATCAGTAAGTTACAGTCTTATGTTCATCCAGATGTAGTTGTAGTGGCAACAGCAAAAACCACTTGAAACCGAGTGAACAAGAGAGGCCCTTACAAACCACTTCGGCTGCTCATGGAAGCTGCAGGATGGAGAGAGCCTCTACCAAGGGTTTTGGCACTGGATATAGTTTGTCCACAGCTTTCAGGCTCCTCTAGCCATGACCCCATACCGCTGCCTGCCCCAACCTTGGTATCCCTCAAATTCACCTTGCGTGAGAGAGGAGGCTGTGCTTCTAGCTCAAGACACCATGTGAAAAGAAAGGGGAGATCCCTGTCCTCCCACAATGTTGGATAAGGTGTATCCACTTTATCTGAAGCTGCTGGAGAAGCCATGGTAGTAATCCCTGTCTTCTCTGCTACAAGATGGAGCTAACCAGGCACAGAAAGTACATCTTCAGAGAGAGGACATCTGGGGCTCTCCCTGCAGGAAGAGAGAGAAACACCAGTGAATGGGGACTCAAGTGAGAAACGAGAGCTCTGAGCACTAGGGGAAGGGCTGCCATGGGCTGGGTCACTGTCATATTGGTCAGGGACACAAGCTCTGTGTAGGTTTGTAAGGAGTGGTCAGGCTTCATCCTACCAACAGATCCATCAAAAACCAAATTCACCTCCAGAAAATACTTTCAATTCTGACCATCAGAAGGTTCTCATATCATGGCAGGCAATGAAGCCTAAGATGCTATGTACCAATGATTATACGATAGGGTGAGACAGGAGACAGGCGTGATGGAACTGAGAGCAGCTCATTTGCCTGCCTTGGAGGGAAAGAGCCCCTTCACAAGGTACCCCAACATTTGTTCCAAAACAGATGACAATTTAGGAAGCCCCAGACTGACAGTCCCCACACTGAGTATTGTCCATGTCCAGGACACAAACTCTGGGTGAGATCCTGACCCAAGGCTGGCCTGGGTCTGATGGATGAGGACCATTGTCATGGGATCCCAGGTGAGGGACATGTCATCCATACTGGAAGGGATGAAGGCTTTCTGGAAATACAATTGAGTCAGGTGGAGCCAGGCTTCCCAGGTAAAAGGGACAGAATAAGGCAGAGGCCCAAAGTCCATGGCAGCAGTGGGCTCACAGTGGGCTAATCTAATCAGGTAGAGCTGGGGATGACTGAGTGTCTTTTGGGAACATGAATCATGTCAGCCAATCTCTATAACAATTCCGTGAGGAAGGTAGAAATGCTGTCTCTGTTTGACGAATAAGGAAAGCAAGGCTGTAAGAATCAGCCCCTTTCCATATTTCACAGTGAGGCAGAGGCAGGATTTGAACCCAGGCCTTTCCTGCCCTTGTTTGCCCCACCTAACAAGAAGGCTGCATTCCAGATGCTTCAGACGGGATTCTCAACTCTGTGGTTACATGAACCTTTGAGAACCCTCCTCCTGCAGGACAAAGGCTGCCTGGAACTGGGAGAGTCCTCAGTGCCAAGGGCTGCCATCATCAGACAACAGACCCACGCCAAACCCCAGTTCGATGTGACAGCACTGCCCCCTGAGTTCAGTGGGGTCTCCAGGCCTGGGGCTTTGTATGTGGAGCTTTGCACACCTCTGAGTTCCAGGTTGGGGTCGTGTGAATGGAGCACAGAGTCCAATGGCAGAGAGACAGCAGTTCTAGCCCTTACTCAGCCTCTTTGAAGCTGGGTGGCCCCAGGTGGGGCTTTTAAGCTACATACCCCATCCCTAAATTAGAGAATGTAACGGGTAGAGCTAAGTAGGCGGTAGCAAGAAATGACTCTTACACTTCCTACCTGGTGCCTGGGAGCACATAGGAAACCTGGAGGAAAGGCAGTTGTGTTGGTGACAAATTTACTCATGTATCTGTTCTTCCACTTGTTCATTCTTTAAGAAACAGATGCTAAATCTAAGGTCAGGAAGATTTTTTCTTAGGCTTTCTTCTCTGAGGTTTATAGTTTTAGCTCTTAAATTTAGGTCTATGTCCCACGTGGGGTTCATTTTCTGTTTCATCTGAGGGAACGGTCCACCTTCATTCAGTCATTTATACTTTTATGTATCTGCATGTGAAAGAAGGGACACAGTTTAGTCACTGTAGTACCTTACATTGTCACTTGTAGGGAATTGTCAATAGATCCCAAAGAATCTTTGCAATAAATAATCCTTGAAGCAATTCCCTAAGATCATGAAGGAAGTTCAAAAAGAAGTTAAGTTGTGTTTCTGGAGAGGTGGAGCAATATCCTTGTTAAGAGCACACACCACTCTCGGGAGGCCACAGGAGATATT
>NW_022632163.1:0-15821 GCF_010015895.1 Lontra canadensis | reverse complement strand
GCTATCATATACCTTGTGTCCCTTTCCCTCTTTCTTCTTCTTCTTCTGGGCTCCCAATTATTTCTAATATTGTTTCAACTTATGGTACCACTTATCTCTTTAATTCTGCCCTCGTGGTCCAGTAGTTGTCTCTCTTTTCTTCACCTTCTTTATTCTCTATCATTTGTTCTTCTATATCACTAATTCTCTCTTCTACCTCATTTATCCTAGCAGTTAGAGCCTCCATTTTTTATTGCACCTCATTAATAGCTTTTTTGATTTCAACTTGGTTAGATTTTAGTTCTTCTATTTCTCCAAAAGGGATTTTACTTCTCCAGAAAGGGATTCTCTGTTATTTTCCATGCTTTTTTTCGAGCCCAGCTAGCACCTTAATAATTGTCATTCTGAACTCTAGTTCTCACATATGTCCATATTGATTAGGTCCCTAGTCATTTGTACTCCTCTTATTATTATTGTTATTATTATTATTATTATTTTGTGTGAGTTTTTCCTCCTTGCCATTTTATCCAGATAAGAATAGATGAATGAGAGAACAAAATACTAAAATTGTGCCAACAGCCCCAGAATATATACACTAACCACATCAGAAGATACCTGAAACTAGGAGGAGAAGAAAAGGGGAAAAAGGAAAAAAAAATATATATATACACATATGTATATGTATGTGCATATATATTAGATTGGTGAATAGAATAGAGCCACACACTTGATTTTGGGTGTATTTAGGTGTGCTGGAAGAAACTACCTCTCAAAATTTTATAGAAAGAAAAAAAATACACGCACACACACACACGGTAAACATGATGGGATGGAATATATATATACAAGAAATAAGGTTAAATACAATTAAGCGATAAAATATGAGTATAACAATGAAAATTTAAAAAGTTTTTTAAAAGGGTTTTAAGAAAATAAAATAGTTAAAAAAGGTTAAAACAGGAAAGAGGAAAAATCAAAAAGATAGAATAAGAAAAAATAAAATTAAAAATATTTAACTATGAAAGAGTAAAGGATGGAGGAAAAAAAACCATGAATTGTATATGTAGCTTTTCCCTAGCTCTGGATTTCAGCAGTTCTCATTGTTTGGTGAACTTGGTCTTGGGTGGATGTTCTTGCTGATCTTTTGGGGGGAGGGCCTGTTTCAGTGATTCTCAAATGTCTTTGTCCAAGCCAGAATTGCATCGCTCTTGCCAGGGGACAGGCTAAGTAATCTGCTCAGTTTTGGTTCTCAAAAGCTTTTTTCCCTGAAAGATTTGCATAGAGCTTGGGAGGAAAGGAATGAAAATGGTGGCCTCTCAATCTCTGGCCCCATAGGAGCCAAGAGCTAAGGGCCATGCTCCCCAACGAGCCCTCAGAGAAAAGCAGTCAACCCCTCCCATCTCCCTGGTTTTCGGCCATACTCCATGCTCACCCACCTTTGACCAAGTTTTCTGTCTCTGGTGCACAGCCCTATTTGGAGTCTTCAAGCCCAAAAGATTCCTGTAGTGTGCTCCCACACTGCTCTTACTGGAGGAGGAAGGAAGGGGTCTCCCTAAATCTGCTGCCTGTGGGGTCCCTGCACAAAGAGCAGTGGTTTGATTGTGCCTTGGATCATGATTTAAGGTAATATCGAACTGAGAGCCCAATGTTTGTTTCTTTTGCTGCAGTCAGCTTCCCCATTCAAGTAGCTGGGAGCTCCGCTACACTCAGACACCCCTGGTCTTTTTGTGTCCCTGTGGTTCCAGAGACTACACTGGCCCCACAAGGGCTCCACCCCCCGTTTAGCCTCTGGAGCAACATCCCTAGTGGAACAGACTTCTAAAACTTCTGATTTTGTGCTCCACTGCTCTCTTGCTTGTCAGGAGCCTGCCCAACAGTCTATCTTCTCCTTGCTTCGGATTCACTTCTCCGCATTTCCTACCTTCCGGAAAGTGGTCAATTTTCTGTACCTAGAATTGCTGCTCTTCTTCTCATCTATCTCCTGTTGAGTTTGTAGGTGTTCAGAATGGTTTGATAAGTATCTAGCTGAACTCCTAGGACCTGATGATATCTCCATCTCCCTCTCCTCCGCCATCTTGCTCCTTCCTCTATGGTATAAATTTTTAAAAATCTCTAAATCCACTACCAATAGATCTAGTTAACTATTCAAGATTTAAATATCTATCTATATCTATATCTATATCTATATCATCTATCTATTTTTACATATGTTTGCTAAGACCATTTAAATAGAATAGGAACAGATGAAATGGAAAATAAAACCTTGGTCTTCACATCAATCATTCTTTCCAACTTAGTTGAATCATGTTAACAATTTCTGCTGTGTCCTTCTAGAAGATCTATGTATCTATGTATGTCTCTCTCTCTCTCTCTCTCATCTATCTGTTTACCTAACTTTCCATCTCTCCATCTATTTTTAAAAATCTCTCTATCACATGTGTATTAATATATACTTGTGGTTAATGTGAGTATATTTATTACATGTTAGTTATATAAAGGAGGTCATATGCCATATACTGTTTGCCACCCTTTTTTCACTTTATATATCTTGAAAATCTTTCCATATCATGTAGTGGTTGGTGAGGTCAGTATCAAATCACTCTTGTAGGTTGTCTTGTTCTGATCTTAGTCTTTCTTTCTATTGTGTGCAGTATCATTTGATATTGTTATATTTGAATCCCTTCTAAGATGTCCCACTCTGGAGTACAAGATTGAATTTTTTCCAACATGGCCTCTGTTGTGTCCTTGATACCCTGTTTGTGGAGTCATTCCTGAGCACTTTATAATTCTAGAAGAAGAGTGTTTCTCAGCCTCTCAATGGCAAGTTGTTTGTTATTCTGATTGTTCAATATGAGTAAGAGTCTTGGGTAGGGGATTTGTGACAGATACCATGGACTGAATTATGTTCCCCTATAATTCATATGTTGAAACCCTAAACCCCAATGTGACTGTTTCTGGAGATAGGATCCTTAGGATGTATTTCAAGTTAAATGAGGTCATAAAGGTGAAATCTTAATTCAACGGGATTGTGAGTCCTTTAAGAAGAGGAAGAGACTTTTCTTTCTGTCTTGGTCTGTCTGTCTGTCTGTCTCTGTCTCTATCACTATGTGAAGATCAAGCAAAAAGGCATCATCTACAAGCCAAGAAAAAACTTTCCCCAGGAACTGAATCAGTTTGCACCTTGACCCTGGACTTTTCAATCTCCATAGCCATGAGAAAATACACTTCTGTTGTTTAAGCTACCCAGTTTGTGGGTTATGGAAACCCATGCAGATTAAGACACCAGATATGGAAAAGGGCCCAGAGAAAACCAGTAAGACATGAAGTAGATGAAGTAGAGTGGGTGAGGACAAGATGGTATTGGTTGCACATACAACGAGGTTGGAATTCTGGGGCAAGAAGTCCTGAAAAATATACATCCCAGATAAGATTAATTCAAGAATCAATGTTTACTAATCCTGGTTTGCAGGGGATTATTTTATGTGTGGTCATTGTCATCTATTCAGAGCTGAGTGAATCTTTCTCTAGCAGGAATACACAGTGTTATGTTTGTCACATACACTACTGACAGAGGAGAATGAAGATATCTCCCTGGCATTCTAGGGGAAACCTGGAAGCATAAGCCACTTATGCATGGTAGAAATTTTGATCCTTGTATGTTTATCTTAATGTGTGTGTAATTTACATTCCATTTCCTAATATATCTACATTTATTTTTACATCAAATAGCACCAAGTTTAATTACCATGGGATACACTTGGTGCTCCAAGATAATGGAAAGATAAGTTATATTTATCTTCTAACTTTATTAATGGCTCTCTGTTGCCCCCATCCTCTCCATGACATAATTGTATACCTGCTGAGGTTATACATCCCACCTCAAGAAACCCTATAAATGAATTTCCAGAAGGCCCAGTGGACAAGAGAAAGAACTTTCCTCTGTACAGAAGGACATTTTTCTCACATCTTACAAAACTCAAACAGAAAATAGATCACACTACCTTTTCAGATTTTGTCAAGCACATTTTCAAAATTCAGTTCTGACTTTTGTCTTAATGCAGCAATCACAAAGATAGAACTTGAATTTAAACAGCCCCCTGAGACAAAACACTGCTTGAGAGGGACAGAATGAAGAGAACTCAAACACAGAGAAATTATCTGAAGCCCTGAAGCTGTTGCTACTAGTCTCCATCAGTTTCTAAGCACAGATTTGGACAAAAAGCTCTTTCTGTCACTTGAACAAGAGCCAGAAAGTAAACCTCCTTCAACTGGACTCATGCCATTCATCTGGTTTTGAAACTTCCACTTCACAGTGGCTTTTCAGTATTGATGTGGTGGTGTGTATGCACAGGATTTAATGTGATCAGAGGGACTCAGATGATTCACTCAAGTAATGAATACATACTATTTGTCATTGTATAACCTTCACACAGTCTCTTTATCCTGGAAATGCAATATTGCCTATACTCATTGTGGAAAAACATTTATAGTAGGTAGTATAGTGCATTCTTATCTATTTTAGTTCCATCAAGTTTATGAGAGTTGTGCCTGGTTTTTTGTAGAATTAAAAACAATGATAATTAAGCACAGCCAACTTTTTATTAGGTATGTCAGAAACATAGGCACATTCTTAGTGTTCTGAGGGAAATGTGCATGGTGCTGTTGTGATAGTCATGGTTGCGGAGTTCTCTGTAATTCTTACCCAACTGCAAGTGTGAATGAGGATTTGGAGTCAGAATTATATAGTGTATAGGATATTAGTCATGCTAGGATCTTATCTGATTATTCCTGGGCTTTTCAGTTTGAAGGGCATGAAGAAAAGGAGAAATTTCTGATTTGCAAAGAAATTACAAGGTCTAGACATGGCATCCATCCACCCACCCACCCATCAATCCATCCATACATACATTTATCATCCCTCCATCTGTCCATCCATCCATCCATCCATCCATCCAGGTTTCTGTTAATTTATTCTTTCATATTAAATAGTTTTTGTGAAGATCAGATAAAATTGTTTATTTTTTCTTACATAATCTAAACAACTTAGTAGGTCAATCGTTGCCTTTCAAAACCACAAGGTATGAAGATCTGTTAGTTGTCTGAATTCAGATTGAAGGGATTTTCTTTAATAAGCAAAGATAAAATCAGCAAAATCAATGAAGATAGAACTAACTTTTGAAATGAGACAAAAATTGTATCTTCAATATGTTTGCAATAAAAATAAAAAATACCTAAAGACAAACACATGAAACAAAAGACCATTACAACATTGTGTGTCTTAAAGAACACTATTTTCAGAATCGTTTATATATGCACCATACATTTAGTATTTTAACAGTGGTTGTCAAAGTCTGTTTCCTTGAAATTTGTATTCAGCCAGCTGGACTGAGGTCATCTATTCTTAAATCATAACTGTCCTATTTTTGCAACCATAAGAATTATTTGTCAACAGTCCACAAGAAGATAATGACCAGAAGTTTTAAGTAAGTAGTTGGAAAATTTGTTGGCAAAGTAATTTAATGTCTGTTTAATCTAGTAATAAAACTAAATGGGGTTTGTATTTTATTTATCTTTGCTTTTTATTTCATTTTTCTAATAATTCATGTATATTGCATTTTACTAAAATCTCAGTCCATGGTGGATTAGGATCAAAACAAAATGAAACAACAATAACATCCATAAAAAACTGCCTATCACGGGATGCCTGGGTGGCTCAGTCAGTTAAGCCACAGCCTTTAGCTCAGGTCATGATCCCAGGGTCCTGGTATTGAGTCCCGCCTCGGGCTCCTTGCTCAGCGGGGAGGCTGCTTCTCTCTCTGCCTCTGCCTGCATTTGCTCTCTCTCTCTCTCTCTCTCTCTCTCTGACAAATAAATAAATAAAATCTTAAAAAAAAATCTAAAAAAAACAAAAACAATCACATTAGTTAGAAAAAACATTGTTCTAGAAGTCTCTTGATTAATCTGGAATTTGGAAAATAAAAGTGTATTTTCCAAGGCTCCCCATCACCATGACACATACTCATATTCATTCAGCACATTAACTTATTTCAGTGCAAGCCCAAGGGTAAAAGGCCCTCCTCTAATATGATCTTAGCTTTAATAACATTTTATATCTTCCCTAACAAAGGACATTTAATTTTTTTTAAATGATTTTATATAAAGAGAACATACTTACTTAAAAAACACTGTTCTGGGCAGCCTGGGTGGCTCAGTGGGTTAAGCCTCTGCCTTTGGCCCGGGTCATGGTCTCAGGGTCCTGAGATCTAGCTCTGCATTGGGCTCTCTGCTCAGTGGTGAGCCTGCTTCACCCTCTCTCTCTGCCTATCACTCTGCCTGCTTGTGATCTCTCTCTCTGCCAAATAAGTAAATAAAATCTTAAAAAAAAAACAGCACTTTCTTCTTCTTTTTTTTTAAGATTTTATTTATTTATTTGACAAAGAGAGATCACAAGTAGGCAGAGAAGCAGGCGGAGAGAGAGAGAGGAGGAGGCAGGCTCCCTGCTGAGCAGAGAGCCTGATGCGAGACTCAATCCCAGGACCCTGAGATCATGACCTGAGCTGAAGGCAGAGGCTTAACCCACTGAACCTCCCAGGCACCCAACAACACTTTCCTCTAACAAAGTATACCTGACCTTTGAATTGACATATTGCAGCCTATAAACCATAATGATAATAATTTTTAATAAAAAATATCTTCCATTTTTCCTGACAGAATAACATCTTTACTGACACTCATGACACACTATCTTGGTGGTGATGCCAGTGAGGGGGCTGCTTGGTTCAAACTGCAGAAAAATCTGCTTTTGCCCACCTGCTCCTCCAGTGGACCAGTGTTCCCAGAGGTTCACTCATCATCTATTAGGAGAGGTGTCTGAAGGCTTGTCAAAACTTTTGCCACATTTGGGGAGCAGAGAGCCTGAGTCCCCTGAGAACTTCTGAGATTTGGAACCAGAGATTCCAGCTGGCTTATTAGAAGCAGCATCCCCTCAAGATCCTTATTAAAATCACACAGGGAAGCTTATAAATAAGGCTCTTCAGTGTGGCCAGACTCCAGGCTGAATTTGAGATGTTTCAGCCGAAGAAGTCAGGATTTCTCTAATAAGAGTTGGCTAGAGGAGGAAGGAAATTCAGCTGTGCGGGTTGGAAGGAAATTCAGCTGTGCGGGTGCTGGAAGCTCATTTGAAGTCCTAGGTAAATCCAGCTCATCCATGTCTCCTCCACATCCTATAGAGATCTTCTAAGGGAAAACCACCTTTGAAATTCACAGGAGTTTGTCTTTTTGATCAGCTTAATGGGGTGTGGGACAATATAAAAGACAGGATGCCAGCAGAGAACAGTAAGCAGGGAATGGACCCAACAAAGCACTGTTTTCCAGGCTTGAGATTACTGCTTTCTTTCATATATGGACTGAATTGTCTCCCCTCAAAATTCATGTGTTGAGACCTTAATCCCAGTACCTCAGAACGTGACTGTATTTGGAGATAGAACCTTGAAAGAGATAATTATGTTAAAATGAAGTAGTTGGTGTGGGACCCAATCATATCTGACTGGTGTCCTTATAAGAAGAAGAGACTAGACAGAGATACTAGGGATACTCGTGAATAAGTATGAACATGTCAGACACAGGGAGAAGGGAAGGTGAGAGGCATCAGAAGAAGCCAAACCTGATGACTGGGTAGCTTAAGCCTCTAGAATTGTGAGAAATAAATTTCTGTTGTTTACTACCCAGTCTGTAGTATTTTGTTATGGCAGTCCTGGCACATGAATATGCTTACATATCCTGGCTGCAGATGAAATTATGCTCTACTTTTGTGTCCCATGTTGTTTGATCTGAAGATGAACAATAGGTAAACACATTTAATGATATTAATACATGGGCATACATGTGATGTGACAGTTAACTATTGTGAGGGGATCTGCAGGCCACCAAGTTCATTCCACATAGTTCTCCTGTATAGAAAGAATAGTCCACCTTTGTAGAATGACTTGAGGTTGATGATTGAAATTAGTACCCAAAGGGGCTGCCCTTGGATCTCAAGCCTGCCTTGACTTGTGAAGAACCACATGCACACAAGATAACTGATTTGTAGGGATCTTTCCAAAATGGGTAGCAATGAAGAGAATGTTTTTAAACTCTGGTCATTGGATACAACTTATGTCAGAAGCTATGACCTGCACAGAACCTAAAAGATGGTTCAATATGCCCTCAAAATAAAGAACTTCCCTCTCATTGGTGAAATCATCCTCCTATATTCATATTCATGCTGGTAGTTTTCTTCCTAGTTTTCACTTTGGGATAATAAAAAAAAAAATTGTCAAAATTATTATTGCTGTAGAAGAAGATGTCCACTTATATAAATTTCAGAGACTAGTTTTTTATGGATTCAATAAATATTTATTTAGTATCTACTATTTTAGGACCAAACCATTTACTATTACTTTAGTACCAATATTGTGGTAAATACCCGGGAACATTGTGTTTTTCTGAAATTAAGACTTCTAAAGTATTTTTGTGGGCTATATGGACAGGAGAATGGAAAACTGGTAAACAATCCATCAAATAAACTAAAAAGAGAATATTTGAGGATGAGGGCTTCTTACAGAAGGTCTAAATGATGAAAATAAAAAGGCCTGTGAAGAGTCAAGGCAAGGCAATGCCACAAGGGAAAATGTAAAAGAAATAAGACACAGATGCATTTGTTCAAGAAACGGAAAGGGGAGAGCAATGTATCTGGAATAAAGAAGTTGGAGAGTGATAGAAGGTGAGGTCAGCATTGTCAGACTGAGTTGGAGTTACTCTGAGAGCATTTAAAAGCTATTGGAGGATTTTACAGAAACAGACAATTTTTTTTAACATTTTTTTTCATTTGGCTAATACTTATGATATACTATCTTGGTGGCGATCCTTCAAGGAGGCTGCCTGGCTTAAATGGCAGAAGAATAATTGCAAGAGATAATGGAAATTAACCTTCTCAAAAAGCTCTAAAGGAATGGCTTGGCTATGCTAAGGAATTTAAACTATTTTTAGTAGTTTCAAGGGGGCCATTAAAATTTGCAAGTAGAACAATAACATGATCAGAACTATTCCCTGGGGAAATAAATAAGGCAGAGGAGAAAGTGGTATATTAGACTAGACTCTCTTGGGCTTGGAGAGTAAGTCAAGAGTTCTTTCAGTAACTCTGAAGAGGAAATGAAAGGTGTTTTTGCCAAAGTAGTGTCAATGGGGAACAAAATGAGAATGTGGGTATTAGAGTAATTGCAAAGGTAGCATCTGTATGATTAGTAACAGTGGGGTAAGAGTGACAATGCTGAGTCTAGTCTGAGAGTTTCTGGATGGTAATCTTATTAATCCATGGTGGGACAAAAAAGGAAGAGCAGGTTTGAAGTCAGAAAATCTAACATAGAATTATCTCTACTTGCATGTCAAATACACACAAATGGTGCCTGACTGACACAAATATTTGCTCTGTATGCGAGGAATGGTCTTCCTAACAAAGCAAGGGTATTATAAATGTTCACACCCTCCATTAATGTATCAATAATATAAATATGGACCACCAACATGGTGCAGCCACTGTTCTCTGCAGGTAAGTAGGGAGTTGATATGCAAGGAACACTTAAAGTAGTGTTTTACTATTTTTATAATTTCCAATTTTATAATGTAGATAATGGTGGCTAGTTGTTTACAAAAATGACCAGAATTATATATCTCCTTATAGCCATGACCCTTTGAAGTGGAACTGTGGCTTCCCTCCAAAAGAGGTAGAATATATTTCTCTATCTCATCAATTTGGGCTGGTTGTGATTTGCTTTGACCAACAGAATGTAGGAGAAGTAACTTTGGAACAGTTTTGAGATGAGGCCTCACTCTCTCAAAAAGATTCCCCTGACATGTGAAGAAGGCTGGACCAGCTTGCTGAGTGATGAAGGATATGATGGCCAGACACATCTGGGGACCATTCAAACATAACACACGTGTGAAAGTCGATCAGGAAGACTCAAACAAGATGTCAGCTGACAGCCCTCTATTAGGAATCTTAGTCAAAATCAGCCAAGTTTGCCTATATCACCATAATTGCCCAACTGGCCTATACATTGTGAACACTAATAATATATAGCTACTGTTTTAGGTATATGTCTTAATATATAGCTACTGTATTGGGATGGTTGCCATACAGCAATAGGTATACCTAGTGATAATACCTATTGATAAAGTGATAAAGTGTAGAAAAGATTGAAATATAGATTAAAAGAAAAAAAGATAATTAAAATCATGCATATTCCCAATCAGTTAAGATATCAGTTCTACTATGGTATGATTAAATTCTTTTAGTTATGTATTCACAATGCTATGTCGGACTGAATATTTGTGTTCCTGAAGATTCTTATTTTGGAGCCTTTTTCTCCAATATGATGATGTTTGGTAGTGAATATTTTGGGCAGTAATTAGGTTTGGGTGAGGTCATAGGGGTGGAGCTGCCATGATGCAATTGATGACCTTATAAGGGAAGGAATGGAGCTCTCACCAAAACCCAACAATTCTGGCACCCCAATCTCAGATTTCCCAAAAATAAACATTTTTTTTAAAACCACCTAGTCTAGGATATTCTTTTTACAGAAGACTGAATTGTCTAAGACAATTCAGATGAAAATGTGTTAAGACTCTCAACACTTTGTTTGAAATCAACTTTTTATCAATAAACAATATGCATCTTTTCATGAGAATAAATCCACTTCTAAATGTAGTTTATCACTTATACTTTATCCATAGCCTATAAATTAAAATCTGGAATTCTATGTCTTATTCTATACTTAGTACAATTTAATTTAAGTGGCTTTTTTAATGAGAAATTGTTCATGTTTATGAATTTGAAGAATGATATTATAGAAATGTCCATATTACCCAAAGCGATACACATAGTGAATGTAATTTCTCTCAGAATCTTATTGAATTATTTTTTACAAAAGTAGAAAAAATGCTAAAATTTGTATGGAGTCACAAAAGACGCTGAATAAACAAAGCAATCTTAAGAAGAAGAATAAAACTAAACTTACATTTTCTGATTTTGCAATATATTACAAAACTAAATTAAAATTACAGTACGGTGCTGGCAAAAAAAAATAAATAAACAGAACAACCCAAAATGAATAAATAATCAAGAAAAAAAAAGAGACATATAGATCAATGAAACAGAATAGAGCTCTTAAATATACACAAACACATACAGTCATCTGATCTTTGACTAGAATGCCTAGGTACAAAATGTAGAAATAAAGTATTTTCAATAAACGATATTGAAAAACTAGAAAAGAATGAAATTAGATCCTTATCTCACAAGATGAGGTCCATATATACAATGGAATATTACTTAGCCATCGAAAAGGATGATTACCCAATGTTTGCTTCAACAGAGATGGAACTGGAGATTATGCTGAGTGAAATAAGTCAAGCAGAGAAAGTCAGTTATCATATGGTTTCACTTACTTGTAGAACATAAGGAATAAAATGGAAGACATTAGGAGAAGGAAAGGAAAAGTGAAGGAGGGGGAAATCAGAGGAGGAGATGAACCATGACAGGCTGTGGACTCCAAGAAGCAAACTGAGGGTTTTAAGGGGAGGGTGGGTAGAGGGATGAGTGAGCCTGGTGGTGGGTTATTAAGCAGGGCACATATTGCATGGAACACTGGTTGTTATGTGTAAACAATGAATCTTGGAAGACTATATAAAAAACTAATGGAGTACTGTATGATGACTAATATAACACAATAAAAAATAAAGTGTAAAAAAAAACCATGTTTTCCTGTGTTTGCTTGCCATATATGTATCTTTTTTTTTTGTTGTTGTTCTGTTGGTCACCGTACAGTCCATCATTAGTTTTTGATGGAGTGCTCCAAGGTTCATGATTTACACATAACACCCAGGGCTCCATGCAATGGATTTTTTTTCATTTAAGTGGCTTCTTTGACAGAGAAATGAGGGTCAGATAAAAATCGTACATTTACCAGATAACTCATATGAAATATACAACTTCTTAGCAGAAACTAGTACACAGTTTTGACTGGAATAGCTGTGGAAGTGGGAAAAATGCTTTTAATAGAAGAAAAACATGACCTAAGTTATATTAGAGATGTCAAGTTTGGTAAATTGTGATCTAGTGAAGGTCATGAACTATATAACTAGATAGTCCAGAAAAAGCCAAGAGCTGAGTTATCAGTATTTTTCATTTGTCAGATCAAAGGCAAAATGTTTTCTTTTTTAATAGGGAAGAAAATGAATGACAATGTTAATTAAAAAAAAAAAAACACCTTACATTTTCCCATTTCTGATGGTGGTGCAGGCAGAGTCTAAAAGTTGTATGATGTCACAAAGAGGTCCAATTTATTTGATCTTTTATAAAAGATGTATTTGATATAAACAGTCAAGAGGAAACTGTTTTTACAAGTGTTTATTAGACACCCTAATGTTTATGATGTTGTGTGATGCATGTGTGTTGCCCAATAACTGCATGGTTCCCGTACTGTATATCAGCAATTATGCATTTACCAATCTCTCTGATTTTTTTTTTTCTCAGACCCCAGGGCTTTCATAGGAGACACTGAGAGTCTAGGTACTGCTTTCATATTGTTATTTTTTGGTGAGACTAGAGTTCCTACAGAGAAAAATTAGTCAATAAATAAACCTTTATTGGGTATATATTTTTAGTGAGACATTAGGAAGAATGGGAATTCACAATGTACAACAAGCATAAGGGTCTCGAAAAAGTCCCTGGTTTTTGAAAGTTTGTAAAAATAAATGCTCATGCCTTTGAGTTTAATCAAATCACATGCAAAACTTCAATATGTAAAAGTAACAGAAAACTGAATAAATCCCTTGGTTTTGGGGCCACGTGTGTGGGAAATTGCTTCTCTGAGGGGAAAAGTGCCTTCATTAAGGCTCAGAGAGGTAGGGGGGATTGCTTCAGTTTATAGGGGAGTACTTCCTCTGCCCCTCACCGCATTCCTACAGGAGCCACTGTTAACACACTTACACAAAGAAAATAACAAAAAGAGCACCAGTACATGGTCTCTTGAACAACCTGAATCCCAGATGATACCAGTATGGCAGTGATTAGAGATGAGAAAGATAGAGGTGAAAGTGGTAGAAAATTGTATGGCCCATTGGTAATCTTGGATGGTTAGCATGTGTCTGAGATGATTGTATTTCTTCCCTCCCAGAAAGGTGGTGGGAGTTGCTGTAGCCAAACCCTGAAGAATCATTTCCAGCTGAAAATGGGATTAGCCTCATACATTTACCTCAGGGGTCTAATAGTACTTCCTAGTAGATTATGACATCAGAAATTCTAATTCTACTGAAGAGGAAGATATAAGAATTGATGTATATGCTTAAATAAAAATATGTCTTAAATAATTTATGGAGAGTCACAAGAAGAATGAATTCAATCTTGACAATGGAAAGATGGGCAAGAGGAAAAAAGCACCCATTAGAAATTATTGTGGGAAAAAACAAAACAAGATAAAGTACCTAAAATATATTCAAATTTTATAGTGAGGGGCAAGATGGAGGAGGAGTAGACCTAAATTTCATCTTGTCCCAGGAATTCAGGTAAACAGTTATCAAACCATTCCGAACACCTACAAACTCAACAAGAGATTGAAGAAAAGGATAGCAGCAATTCTATGAATGAAAAGCGACCACTTTCTGGAAGGTAGGACATGTGGAGAAGTAAATCCTAGGTAATATAAAGGGAGACAGACCATGGGGGAGGGAACCTCCCTCAGCAGCTACCAGCAAGTGATAGAGCAGTGGAGCACAAACTCAGAACTTTTAGAAATCTGCTCTGCTGAGGTATGTCACTCCAGTGGCTAAGCAGAGAGTGGAACACTCCCTGGGACAGTGTAGTGTCAGGACCCTCAGACTGGGGGTGCCTGAGTGTGGCAGAGCTCCTAAGTATCAGAACAAGGAATCTGGCTGCAAAGACTGAGCTAAGGAGTGGGCTCTCAGCTTGGTGTTGCCATAAACAGTGATCTGCAGGACAGTCAGGCCACTATTCTTTGAGCAGGGACCAAACAAATGGCAGATCTGGGGAGACTCCCCTTCTTCCCAGAGGAGGAGAGGCAAGGGAGTGGGCCACAGGAATCTGCTGGGTTTGGAGACTCCAAATGGGGTCATATGCCAGAGATAGAAATGCTTTGTCACTGGCCAGGTAAGCATGGAGCACAGCTGGAGACCAGGGAGATGGGAAGAATTGATTTTTTCTCTGAGGGCTTACCGACAGGTGGGATCCTGATTCTTGGCTCCCCTGGGGCCAGAGATTGGAAGGCTGCCATTTTCGTTCTCTCCCTCCAAAGCTATATAGAAAGCTTTCAGGGAACAAAAACTATGAAGAGCAAACTCCAGCAGATTACTTAGCCTGGTCCCTGGCAAGAGCAGTGCAATTCTGGCTCAGGCAAAGACATTTGAGAATCACTGCAACAGGTCCTTCCCCCAGAAGATCAACAAGAACATCCAGCCAAGACCAAGTTTATCAACCAATGAGAACTACAAAAATCCAGTGGCAGGGAAATACAGCACATACAGCTTTTTTTCCCATGATTCTTTAGTCTTTCAAAGCTAATTTTTAAAATTTTCTTTATTTTTTTTCTATTTTTTAAAATTTATCTTCTTTCCTTTTCCTTCTATCCTTCTTTTCCTTCTATCTTACCAATGCCTTTTTTAAAATCTTTTTTAATTTTCATCTTTACAGTCATATTCCATCCCTTCATTGTATTTAACCTTATTTTTTGTATATATATATAAGCTTTTCTTTAAAAGTTTGGGAACATTTTCCTCTAACAGGACAAAATAGACCCTATATCTAGTGTATCTGTTTGTTCTAGTCTCCCATCTAATAACAATTGCTCCCTGCCTTTAAAACAACAACAACAACAACAACAACAACAACAACTTTCTCTTTCTTTTTTTCAACCAACTTCTTATCTTCTCAATTCCTTTTTAAAAATATTTTTAAAATTTCCTCTTTACAGTCATATTTTATCCCTTCATCATATTTACTTTTATTTCTGTGTGCATATAAGTTTTTCTTTCTTTAAAATTTTGGGAGGCAGTTTCTTCTAACAGACCAAAATACATCCAAAAATCTAGTGTGTGGCTCTGTTCTATTCAGCAGTCATATATATATCATATATATAGATAGATAGATAGATATATAAATATATAAAAGATATATATATATATCTTCTTTTTTCACCTGTTTCTTCTCCCCCCAGTTTTGGGTCTCTTCTGATTTGTTTAATGTATATTTTTCTGGGATCATTGTTAACCTTTCAGCATTTTGTTCTCTCATTCGTCTTTTGGACAAGTGACAAAATGGAAAAATTCACCTCAAAAGATAAAGAACAAGAGTCAGTACCAACTGCCAGGGACCTAATCAATATGAACATTAGTAAGGTGTCCAAATAAGAATTCAGAATCATGATGAAGATACTAGCGGGGCTTGAAAGAAAGCATAGAAGATATAGAAGATATTAGAGAATCCATTTCTGGAGAAATAAAAGAACTAAAATCTAACCAAGTTAAAATCAGAAAGGCTATTAATGAGGTACAATAAAAAATGGAGGCTCTAACTGCTAGGAGAAATGAGGTACAAGAGAGAATTAGTGATATAGGAGACCAAATGATGGTGAATAAAGAAGCTCAGAAAAAGAGAGATAAACAACTACTGGATCACGAGGGGAGAATTAAAGAGATAAGTGATACCAGAAGATGAATTAATAATATGATAATTGGGATCCCAGAAGAAGAAGAAGAAGAAAGAGGGAAAGGGACACAAGGTATATGATAGC
>NW_022632162.1:0-15824 GCF_010015895.1 Lontra canadensis | reverse complement strand
GGAGAAACCAACTCAAACTAGCTTAAACATAAAACTTCAAAAAAAAATGGAGGGGGAAGGAGATGGAGACAATTTATAGACTTGTATAACTGGACATTTGAGGGATAAAGTTGGTTGGATTTATTGTTTTAATAGTATCAGCTCATTGTCCCTCTCTCTTTCTTTCCCTATCTTTCTCTGAACCAATTTCCTTTTTGTGTCTCTTTATGTGATTATCCCATTGTTTCTTGCTAGTCATGTCTTCTGTCTTCATACATCAGGAAGATGAAGCAACACTGATTCTACAGCTTACAAAAAAATAAAGGTGCAATTCTCAGTGTCCAATTCATCAAATTATTTGGAAAGACTAATCATGTGACCCATGTCCATTTCTTGAGCCAATTACTGGCTCCAGAGAATTGTAATATTATGATGAGCCTAGCCTGAGCCATATGTTTCCTTGTTTCCCAAAAGGACCATATGGAATTAGGGAGAAGATTCCCCAAGGAAAGGATAAAGGGAAGGTAAATCAAAGAATGTCTACTACAGTAATTTTTACCAGATTCTCAAAGGAGTCCATAATTACAAAACATTTAAAGACTAGTCCTATAAAATCATACCAAGAAATGCATCTTATCAGAGACTCATGGAATTAAAGAAACTGAAGGATCTTGGACAGTATTTCATCATTACTCTTGTTTCTTAAATGGGAACATTGAGGCTAAGAAAGGAAAAATAACAAGGCAGCGTAAGAAGTAGAGAAAGATCTTGAAACTTGATTCTTGATCAGAGGTCCTTCTATCTTAGTGACTTGATTAGAAACTGTAAAGGACGATCCCAACATTTTGATAAGAAAATGCTTATAAAGTATCCAGCCAAATTACATGAAAATGGCAAAACAAAATACATGCCATTTCTCATTCTTCTCCACCTCCACCCATTTATCACAAGCTCAAGTGATCCTAAGAGTTTTCAATCAGCAGTGTTCAAATGTTGGTGGTTTATTTGTTCACTCGGGACTTTTAGTCAGATTATCAGAGATAATATTTTGTTATGCAGGTTCCTTCTGATATTTTAAGTGACTTTGCCATGTGCTTTTTACCTGAGCTCCTTCAAACATGTAGGTCAGGAAATAAGGAAAGCCTAGAGGTATGGGATAGTATACATGAAAGTTAAAAAGCAAGGCAAAGCCCAAGAAAAGAGTCCTGGGCCCTGACCACAAAAGGTGCATTTGCCTGACATTTCCCTTTCATTGCATGCCTGCCAGTTAGTGTGAGGTAGACCAGCCTGGGTTTAAAGCAGAAGGTCAAGTACAAACATACGCTGTTGTGTCTAGGCATAATGAAATGACATTCAATGAGGGTTCTCACTTGCTGTAATAGGGGAGCTGGAGGTGAAAACCCCCCAAATAAAATACCTTGTCCTTGACCTTGCTAAAGTTGTTAGAATCTTGGCACCCCTTAGTACTCAGGGAAATATTTTCTCATCCCATCTCAAACTGTCCACATCACTTGGAGAAGCCTGGGAAATTTCAGAACCTTAACGAGTTAACACAATGTTCCAAAGCAGAGGTTACCATCAGCGGCTTCCTACTCTCGGCTTGTAATATTAATAACAATATTGTCAGATGCCAAAGAAGGAGGCATGTGGCGCTTGGCTCATGGGCCAGCCAGCAGGGACTTGTTGAAATCCAGCTCCATTTTGTAAGCCAAATGAAAAACCACATGGCAGCCTCAGTCGGGATTAGAGTAACTGCTGAGCTATCACCTGAAATCCACCCTCCCACACATTTGATTTAAAACAATCACTACATATTTGCTATGGACTTTCCTTTCATTATAGTCCAACCCTGATATTTAATCAGTCTCTGCTCTTTTTTGTTTGAACAAGTTGATGCTAAACCATCAAAAAAGAAAAAAAAAAAAGGCCCAAGAAATGGCATCACTACCATATTATCCCCTCTCTGTGAACACATTCATAATGCATTATGGTTTCGATAGAAAGGTTGCTTAAGATTAAAATTAATAAAGAATTAAAGCTGTATTTGTGGTGATGCCCTCCTTTAATCAGTTGGGCCAGCAAATTGAAAGATGGGGGATGGGGAATGGATTGTAAATTAGCAATATATATTAGATTCACTAATCATTATATAAGAGAAGCTCTCAGAGTCTGTTTCTTCTTTAGCTAGCACCTCATGCTGAGATAGCATTATATTTAGTAAAAGAGTGGGTTTATCACCTTTAAAAAGAATAGCTAATAATTGCGAATGAAGTCTAGGAGGAAAAAGTATCAGTCAGGATATTGTGCCTTCCATGTGGTCAGGGACTTCTGAATCCATTGTACTTTGGTTGCTATTAATTTTTTTCCAGTTAATGTATCTTATCATTGGTGCATCATCACTTCTAAAGAGTCCTCAATCCGGTTTTCCAATATATTGCAAGAAGAAAAAAAGAAACATGACAGAGAAGGAGGATGGTGTGTGTGTGTGCGCGCGCGTGAGCACATGCATTTGTCTGATGTATGTATGACAAGAAATCTGTAATTCATGGGGGTAATACTCAAAATATTTAATAACATATATTACAATTAGAGTGGATACCAGCCAGAAACCATCACTCTGCTATACCTCCTGTATCTTCTGAATACCAGCTCTCCCTGTATAAATGTGAAAAACTATCCAAAATGGCATCAGAATTGCTGGTTTGTGACAATTCCGAGTGCAGTCCTGCTAGAAAGACACAACTACTAAAGCTGACTCAAGAAAGAACTGATCTGAATAGACCTATAACAAGTAAAGAGATTGAATTAACAGTTAAATAATGACCCACAAAGAAAAGCCAGACATAGATGACTTCACCAGTAAGTTCTACCCAAGATTTAGAGAATTAATACCAATCCTTTGCAAACTCTTCCAAAAATGAAAGAAGAAGGAACAGTCTTCATTTCATTTTATGAGACCGTTATTATCCCAATACCAAAACCAAAGACATCACAAGACAGAAAATTACAAACTAATATCTCTTGTGAATATGGATGTGAAAATCTTCAACAAAACAATAGCAAACCAAATCTAGCAATGTAAAAATGAATTATACATCATGACTAAGTGAGATTTAGGAATGAATGAAAATTTTGTTTAAAAATCCAAAAATAGTACAATACATCCTATCAGTAGGATGAAAAACAAAAATCACACAATCATCTCAATATATGCAGAAAATTCGTGTGTCAAAATGCAGTATACTTTCATGATGGAAACAACAAACTAAAAATAAAAGGGAACTTCCTCAACTGAATAAAGGACACCTATGAAAAATCCACAGCTGACATTTTAATTAGTGGTGAAAGGCTGGAAGATTTCCCCCTAAAATTAAGAATAAGACAGGGATGTCTGTTCTCACTACTTCAGCTCAACACTGCACTGAGGTTGTAACCAAAGCAACTAGGCAAGAGACAGAAATAAAAGGCATCCAGATTGGAAAAGAAGTAAAACTATCTCTATTTATTAATGAGATTATACTAGCCATAGAAAACCCTAAGCAATATACTAAAAAACTATAAGAACTAAAAAGGAGTGCAACAAGGTCACAGGATACATGATCAATTTACAAAATCAATTCTATTTTCTCCACTTGCAATGTACAATCTGAAAATAAAATTAAGAAAACAACCATTGGGCTTTACCTACATATGGGATTGGAAGGGATCTGGAAGAGCCAAAAGAACCTTGAAAAAAAAAAAAAAACAGCAGAACTCACATTTCAAGATAGTGGGGTACTGGCACAAGCATAGACAGGTTTAGCTATAAAATAGAATTAAGATTCTAAAAATAAACCCTTACATCTCTGATAATCTAATTTTAGGCAAGGATTCTAAGTCCATCCAGTGGGGGAAAAACAATCTTTTCTACAAATGATTCTGAGATAACTGGATATCCACATGCAAAACAATGAAGTTTTGTCCTATCCTCACATCATACAAAAATATATTCAAGATATGGATAAAACCCTAAGTGAAAGAACTAAAACTAAAACTTTTGGAAGGAAACACAGGAGTAAATCTACATGACCTTGGAGTCTTAGAAATAACACCAAAATCTTAAGCAACAACAACAAACATAGATAAATGGGACTCTATCAAGATTTTAAAGTTTGTGTTTCACAGGACACCAAGAAAGTGAAAATACAACCTACAGAATCAAGAAAAAATATTTACAAATCACATCCCTTATAAAGGTCTTATATCCAAAATATATGAAGAACTCTTGCAACTTAGTAATAAAAAGACAATTCAATAAAAAATAGGGAAGTAAGATGAATAGTGGTTTCTCCAAGAGAGATACACAAATGGCTAATAAACGCATGAAAAGAAGTTCAAGGTCATTTGTCATCATGGGAATGCAAATCAAAACCACAATAAGATACTACTTCATACCCACTACGATAGCTAAAATATTATCTGCATATATAATAATGGGGGGAAGCATTGCAAGGATACAGCTAATACAAATTATCAGGTAGATTTTAAAATTTCCCTTTGGTTTGGTTGATATTTTTATCCTTATATTTGATTATAAGTATTTTGGAAATTCTCAGCACTCGTTAAGAGTGAATCAGAACCTTAAAGGGCAATCCAAATTTCTGATATGTCTGCCTCTAACATTAGGAAAACAAGCTCCATCACTCTTAAGAATACCCTGTGACTGTCCTGTGAGCAGCCTGTAGCTAGCAGTCAGCCTGCAGACATTCAAATTCCAACAAGCCTTTCTAACTGCTCATTGACTCCGTGGTTCCAACAGATGTGTAGGAGACAGACTGTACCATTTTGCATTCCCACTGGCAATGAATAAGGGTTCTTGTTCATTATCACTGGTATTTGATGTTGTTGGTGTTATGAATTTTGGCCATTCTAATGGGTATGCAATAATGGTTCACTGTTGTTTCAATGTCCAATTTCCTAATGACATATGGTGGTGAATATCTTTTCATATGCTTATTTGCCATCTATGTATCTTTGGTGTGGTATCTGTTAAGGTCTTTGGCCCATTTTTAAGTCAGGTTCTTTGTTTACTTGTTGAGTTTTGAGATTTGTTTACATATTTTGGATAACAATCCTTTATCAGATACATCTTCTGCAAATATCTTCTTCCAGTCTGTGACTTGTCCCACTATTTTTTAAATTACTTACTTACTTTTTCATGCACTTATTTTTCTAGCTTTATTGAGGTATAAGAAATAAAACTGTACATATTTAAAGAATTCAAAACTGGGGCCCCTGGCTGGCTCAGTCCACTTGGTGTCAGACTCTTGATTTCTGCTCAGGTTCATGATCTTAGGGTTGTGAGATTGAACCCCGTGTTGGGTTCTGCACTCAGCATGGAGTCTTCTTGGGATTCTCTCCCTCTGGCCCTTCCCTGCTCTAGAGCTTGTACGTTCTCTCTCTCTCTGCCTCTCTCTCTTTCTAAAATAAATAAATAGGGGCACCTGGGTAGTTCAGTGGGTTAAGCCTCTGCCTTCAGCTCAGGCCATGATCTCAGCGTCCTGGGATGGAGCCCACATCGGGCTCTCTGCTCAGCAGGGAGCCTGCTTCCCCTGCCCTCTCTTTCTGCCTGCCTCTCTACTTGTGATCTCTCTCTTTCTCTGTCAAATAAATAAATAAAATCTTAAAATAAATAAATAAAATATTTTTTTAAAAAGGATAATGATTTGATATATGTATCCGTTGTAAAAGGATTGCCACAATTAAATTAATTAGCACACACGTCACCTCACATAGTTATCAGTGTGTGTGTGTGTGTGTGTGTGTGTGTGTGTGTGTGTGTGGCACGAGACTGGTTAAGATCTACTGTCTTAGCAAATTTCAAATACACAATAGGGTACTATTAACTACAGTCCTCAGGCTGTACATTAGATTCCCTAGGGCTTATTCATCTTATAACTCAAAGTTTGTACCCTCTGACCAATATCTCCCCATTTCTGCCATGCTCCAAACCCTGTCAAGTGCCACCATTCTACTCGATCTCTGAGCTAGACATTTTTTTTTTTCTTTCTGATTCTTTGCATGGGTGAAATCTTATGGTATTTGTCTTTCTTTTTCTGGCTTATTTGATTTAGTATATTGTCCTCCACTTTCATCCATGTTGTCAAAAATGGCAAGGTTTTTTTTTTTTTCTTCATGGTTGAAAACATGAATACATAATACATACAACAGAATATAAAACATATATAATAACATTTCATTCTATGTTATGTATAATTTTATATGCATATGTAATTTATATGTGTGATATAATTATATCATAAGTGTAATAATATATATGAATGAATAATGATGCAATGAACACAATGAACATGGGATAGGAGACATTTCTTTGAAGTATTGATTTCATTTCCTTTGGCTACATAGCCAGAAGCTCGCTGGATCATATGGTAGCTCTATTTTTTTAATGTTTTTGAGAAACCTATAAACTTTTTTCTGTAGTGGCTGCACCAATTTACATTCCCATTAACAGAAGACTGGTAGGCCACAACTGCAACAACATTTGTCATCTCTTGTCTCTTGGATAATAACCGTTCTAGCAAGTGAGGGGATATCTCATTGTGGTTCTGATTTGCATTTGCCAGATGACAAGTGACAGTGATCACATTTTCATGTCCCTGTTGGCCATTTGTATGTCTTCTTTGGAAAAATACCCATTTAGGTCCTCTGCCCATTTTTTTATGGGAAAACTTGGGATTTTGTTATAGAATTGTATGAGTTCCTTATACATTTTAAATATTAACTCTTAGAGCACCTGAGTGGCAGTCAGTTAAGCAAGCACCTGACTTGATTTCAGCCCAGGTCATGATCTCAGGGTCATGACACCGAGCCCCACATGGGGCTCCACATCAGCTTAAGATTCTCTCTCTCCCTCTCCCTCTGTCCCCCCTACTTATGTGCTTTCTCTCTCTAAAATTAAATTAAATTAAATTAAATTAAAAATAAAATATAATTAGTAATAAAAAATAAATCTAAAAAAAATGAACTCCCCAGGCATATGGTTTGCAAATTTTTTCTCCCATTCCGTGTATTGCCTTTTCATTTTGTTGATTGTTCTTTTACTAGGCAGAAGCTTTTGATGTGCTATAATCCCACTCTTTCTTTCTGGAACCTAGCTCAAACCTTCCCCTCCTCTGCACTGTCCCTTTACCTGGCACTCATTCATGCAGTACCTGGAAACTCTAACATGAAAGTGTTGTAACATGGTAAAGCACTATTTGCCAATAAGAAGGATTAATAAGATAAAGATAACAAAGAAAATGGACAGCAGCCCCTTTGGTTGTTTATATTGTCTCCATTTGTCTAGATCAGGTCACGATGACCCTAAAATAATAATATCTGTCCCAGTTCCATGAAAGGAGCCAAGACTAACCGTGAGTTATGTGCCTGGTAAAGTGACTTTGCTCTTAGGACTCCAGATAATGCACAGGGTCAGCTTACTGAGTCCTTCCACCCCTAAATTCCCATCCTTTAAAAACTCCCTCCTTCCAGGGCATTGAAAGGTTGGGGCTACGGAAATGGGGGGAGGGAAGGAATAAAATCCCGCTTCTGAGGTTCTCTGCTGGATTGATCTGGTGTTATTCTCTTGCTGACAGTGACAGCTGTGCTGCCCAAGGCGATGCTGATTCATTCTCAAATTAAAACAATAAAATTTACTAACAACTCTCCAAATCCTCAAGCTAAGAGATCTATAAACTGTTTCTTCTTTTCCTAAACTCCCTGAAATTACTTCTTCATCTCTTTTTCCTTTTTAACTACAGAATTTAAGTACCGTTCTAAAATCTTAGAACTCTATTTCTTCTCCCAGTAGGCTCTTAGCCTTGGTCTTGCTCAGCGCTATTCCCTTTCCTTTTTCAAACTGCCCGGGTCTCCGAAAAGAGCAGAGACTGGGATCAGACAAACACAGACTCTGATCCTTGCTCCCCGACTCGAGAGCAGTGAGCTTGACCGGGGTCCTCCTGTGGTTTCAATGTTCTCATCCTTACCAGTGGACTTATAACACTGTTGCAGAAATTTTCTGACAATGTTGCAAACACAAAAAGAGTTGACTAGACCACTTAAAGATGATCTCCAGCCAAGGATATGGTTCTCCACTTCTTTGAAACTCCCACGCAAGTCTGCCTCAAGAACAGAGGAGAAACATCTGTACTTTGGATTCTTGGCATTAAAGTCAGAGAAGCAAATCAGGAAATCTTAATGATGAAGAGTAAACAAAAGCTTCAGTGGTGAACAAAAGCCTCATCCTTGGGCTGGAGAAGTTGCATTACCGAGTTAGAGTGTTTTTTTTTCATGGAATTGAGATTGATGATGGATAGATGTCCAACTTTCAGAGACAGAGATTCTTCTAGAAGTCACCTTTATATACAATAAGGCACACACACACACACACACACACACACCCCAATCTCTTCTAAGATACTATGTATTGCATTTAATTAGCTTTTTCAGAGCACATTCACACATACAAGCTCATTATTATGCTCATAGTTACTTTATTAAGTAAGCCGGGCAAATATTATCCTTGCTTAGCAAGTGAGGTGGCTGAAACTTGCCGGCAATAAATGTGAAAGTGAACACAAGCAGAAAGTGACAGATCCAAGTTTAAGCTATGTGTATCCAGATGCAAAATGGTTGCTGCAGCTGGAATTCTGGCCTGGGAGAAATTGTGCAACATGATCCCTAAGACGCTGTAAGAATTTCTGCACTCATGTAAGACTCTCTCCACTATGAAGATGTTATCTTCGGATGTTAAGTAACATACCTGATTCCGTGTTTAGATAAAATATTGGAAAACCTTTACTCCCTCACACAGGAGAAACATTATGTAGGAGAAAAGTAATTATAAACTGAGATCTGAAAAACTCGATTTTGGGCTCAGTACTGCTAGGGTAGGTTTTGGACCTGTCATCTAATCCCTTAGGATCCCATTGCTTTTGTCTAAAAACTGGGCAGCATACATTTGATGATCTTAAAGGAACCTTCTACCTTGAGCTCCATTTTAGTAAACAGAAATAAAAGCCAAACAAAAGAAAACCTTCTCCACAGTACTTATCTACTCTCCAAAAGTGTCTTCCGCTGACAGAGTCTCCTTTCCTCCTCCTTTCTAAATTGATTATTAGCAGTCAGTTCGTGGCATGTCTACACAACTTAGGGAGGTATATCTGGTAATAAATTTATAAATTGTAAGGTTAAAGAAGCAAGAATAGCATATACAATCCTTGAACATATATTAACTAGATTCTACTCAGGGCCAAGTGTTGGAGATGAATGTTGGTTCTCAAGTTCCCTGGAAGTTTCCCAGCTGTAATCTGAAGTTAGCCCCTGTGCACAGAAGGCTGGGAGAAACCGAAGAAAAAAGTGACAACTCCAGGTTGAGAGGTGGAGTTTTAAAAAACAAAGGAGTTTATGTACAAGGCTTGTCTGGAGCAGCAGTTAGAGGAATAGGTCTCTGCACCTACCTGCTAAATCTTAAAAAGTTTATATAGAGGCCTTAACCAGGTTCAGTCATGTATACAGACCAGATGGTCTCAGCACCACATCAACATCTCAGGGTTGTGTCTTTGGAGTAGCTTCTGGGAGTGGGAAAGGCAAGTGGAACCCACATTCCAAGAACAGGGGAGGGGGTGAGGAGCCTCTAATTGCTAGGGTACAGCTCACAGGGCAGCTGGTGGTCACATCCTCTCATTGACCTCCCCCAACACTGAAATATAGACTTTACTTCTTAAATCTCTTTCAGAATTGCTTTGTGCCTTCATGGAGTTTACAATCTTACAGGGATGACAAGCATTAAGCAACATGGGGCATTATCAAATGCTGCTGAAAGATTAAGAAAGATGTAGCTTGAAAGCATTGCAGAGAGAATGTTTCAAAGCATAGGGTACTCTCTTTCTTTGAAAAAGAAGTAAAAGGTTTAGATTTTTGTGTATAGAATTGTGTTTAGATTTATGTGTATAATATGACCTGATCAAAATAATGTTGGTTTCCCAAGTAAAAAGTCACTGACTTGAACTTGCAGAACCAAAACTATTAGGTAAGGCACCTCACACCAACATACATATTAGCCCAATACAAACCTGCTTCTTTGAATATTTCTTCAGAATTGTAGTAAACATGTTTGTCATGTATTTCTCTCTGGCCAGAATTTTCAACACTTTTTTTTTTTTTTTTTCAGGAACTTACTGTATTTGATCTCTGCTTTTCCAAGACAGAAGCCAGAATGCCTTTTTTTTTTTTTTTTTTTTTGGTCTTCTTTAGAACTAGGGTATGAGTATATGATCTGGGCACCACCTACTAAAAGTACCTCCTGGAAAATATTCATATATTATACAATTTTTCAACTTTTCTGTAAGTTCAAAAACCACAGATTAAAGTTATGGTCCAGAAGGGAATGCTAACAACCTTTATACATCAACTATACTCAACCCCAGGGAAAATACAGGGGCTAGAGGAGTATCCATCCAGCCCTGTGACGGATGCCCAGGGTTAAATGAACAATGTTGGATCACATGTGTGGGATTTGGAAGAACCGCTACATTTCATTTCTCTATACCAGTCTTTCCCAAGCTATAATGTGTATGAGAATCTCCTGAGCTTGCTACAATACCATTTCCTGAAATTCTGCCTCTTGAAATTCTGACTGAGTAGGCCTGGGGTGAGACTTGGGATTCTGCATTTCCAAGCTCCCAGGTGACAATGCTGCCATTCTAGCATCCAGAAAACATTGTGAGAAGCACGGCTCTAGACATCATAAAAGTTATCTACAAGTACCCAGCAGAATCACAACAAACTACCACTGGCATCCTTGAGTGAAGCTGTTTCAGTGACGTGGTAGAGACTAAAGCCAGATTAGGAGTCTAAGAAATGTAAGGAAGTCTAAATACAAGGAAGATGGGTTCTGAGAAACGGGAGAAACTCTTAAAGGCTGATAGGAAAGAGTCAACAGAGAAAGAGAGGTTAAAACTATGGAAACAGAGTCACTGATCAATGAATAAAGTTTCTTGGGGGATGCACCCCCAGGAACAGGCTAGGGGATTGTCTTTGATTGAAAGAGGCACCTCTTCCCACCCTAACATGTGGATAAGAGAATAGAAGAGTGGGGGGATGTGTCGTAGATTAGTAAATCTGGTGTCAGGAAGTACAGGGTTCTTGTACACTGATAAGGAGGAAAAGGCTTTTTGATAGGGAGGGAATATATGTAAGGCAGCAACGTTTGAAGAGCCTGGATGTTAGAGACCGCTGTGTGGGTTTAGATCATACATGATTAGGGACAGACTTGCTCAGTATTGCAAGGTCCAGAATGTCTCCAGTCTACGGGTCGTATATGTATTTTTTGTTTCCCAGTAGCACTTGGCATCTTAGATACAGACTCAAATAAAGTAGATCGTTAAGTTCACTTAGGATGAGGCTGTTGCCAAGATAGATACAATGGAAGGACAAAGGAGCAGGAGAATTTATTTCTTGAAGTTCTGATTTTTGTGTACTTATTAAAGAAATGGGAAGAGCCCTCTATCTCAATGTTATGTCCAACATTGAGAAGAAGCACTGAGATTTTAATTTTTCACCATTTGTAAACTGCTTAGATAATAATGACTAAAGACATTCATTAGTACGAAAAACTATATAAATTGTGGCTTTTGTAGTACATTAAAGTGAAACTTCACTCTGCATTTTAAATTCCTGTTATCAGGAACAACTATTAGAAGAATAACGAAATAAGTCATTTTCATATATTTATAGCACATACTCGTTTTTCTCAATCTCTCAGAAAGAGCAGCCTATACAAATGAGTTTAAGTGCTTTTTCATTAGTATAAATAAAATGGAAAGTAGTGTAAGGAATCGCTGTAAATACTGTAGGCTAAAGTACTTTCCGTAATCTTTTTCTTGAACGATGGTGGCAGTTAAAAGAACATTTCAATACTTGTTCTTGGTAATGAACAACATAAACCTGAAGAAGTAAAATCTCTTTTCTTTGGAAGCACATGATAGCCGCAGCTGAAAGGTAAGGTCTTAAAATGAATCTCTCCTCCCCATCTGGTGCCCACAGGGCCAATGCATTTTACAAGAAGAAACAACACAGCGAGAAACCAGACCCATATGGAGGCTAGTTGACCAATCTAGAACACTCCTCTTAAACTACAAGTGGGAGAGAAGCAGACTTCTCCCTTCTTTAAAGCACTGGGTTTGTATTAGATTTCATCGTCATGGCAGCTTCATCCTATCCTAACTTACTTTTCTATTCCTCCTCACAGCACTTGTCACCACTTGACATTACCTTACAAGTGTTTTTGTTTGGTTTTATCTGCTTATTGTCTGTGTTACTTCATTGGGGGATCAGCTTTTCTGTTGCTCCTTGCTGTTTCTCAGCAGGGAGAATGGAAGTAGGCACTAGAAAATTTTGGTGAATGAGTGGTGAGCACGCGAAAGTGTGCTGAATGAATTATGACCTTCAACTGGGGCTCTGCTCCTAGACCTGCTCTTCCCCACCCCCCCGCCCCCACGCTGTACCTCCCGCCCTCCCACGTGTGCAGCTGGGCTGTGTGCATGCCGGAGCTGAGTCAGCACAAGGTCTGGGCTGGGCTGCAGGGGCCCGAGGCTGCCCAGTTCATAATCATGGGCAGCACGGCAGCCTCCCCCAACAAGTGCAGCTGAGCTCAACGGAAATGTAGTTCAGGAACTTGGCTTTCAGGGAGTGTACACCTCTGTCAGGTACCTTTACACTAACGGCCATTTCAGAAAGTAGACAGGTTGGCAAAGCAAAAGGAGTTGAGCCCTGCAAAGAACTCATCTCCAAGATTAAATCTTTGAAGATCCTCAGATAGCCATTATTACCCTGGCTCCCTTCCAGCTGAGAGAGTCAGCAAAATGATCAGTGTCTTATCTCCCAGGTAAAGGAAGATACTCAGAGCCCATTTCTTTTTGAGTGTATAAAATAAAAAATTCTACTGAGTGGTTACTTCCTGTGTTTGGCAGTTTTAAGATAGACAGTACTTCTCTGGAAGCGGGGGGAAACGGGCGGCCGCAAGTTTTCACATGCTGAAATAGGTCATCAGCTTCCCCTGGCATGATTGTTAAGTGGGTTTAAGTGCTGCATTTTTTTAGGATAATTTACGGAATTGTTGATTAAATATATATCGCATTTCATTTCCAAAGCTAGCCCAAGTTTCCAGCTAATTCAAAGCAAATGTGAGCTAATAGATAAGAAATGTTGCAAAGATTCCTTTGCAATTTCACCTTTTAACTGATCGACTTGAAAAATTAAATTATCAACACACACCCTTACCCACAGACACATAGGAATTAACTGTATGAAATAATGTTTTCTTTTAGTCAAGCCTGGACTTCCACTTATTTTATTAGACTTTCCCCCTCTTGCTTTTTCTACAAAGATTATAAGTCCCTTGAGAGCAAGATTTGGGTTTAATATTTTCCTTGTTCTAGTCAAGGAGTTTAGTATAGTGTTAAAAATACGACACACTCTCAATAAATTCTTGATTAAATAATTAAGAATTGAAGTTAATTTATTGTTGCAATATGTAAAAACCTTCAAGTAGCTCTGAATTCTATCTATTCAGAAATTATGAAACCCTAAGTAATTAATGCTAATCCACACACTGAAGATCCGCACTGAATTGGGTTGTTTTGGAGGAATCATGCTGTAGTCACAGTCATTGTCAACTTTCAACTGAACATTGAAAATTTCACCAGAAATTTGAAATATATCCTCCCCCATAGTAATATACTTTATTACTTTAGTATGTTAGTGAATTTTCCCAGTACTTCCCTTAGATCCAGACAAGCAGAGCCTTTGACCCAAGCCCTGTGCCTCAGGGGCCCAATCTCTAGAGCTTTGGAGTCCTTGGAATTTTTAAAGTCCTCTTCCAGTGCCTGGGACAAGCTAGAGCTATAAACGCCATCCTCACAAGGTCCCTTTAAGCCAGACAGGAGCTCAACTTAGCCCTGGTCTCATCTTGTCCCACTTAGGACACCCTCTGACCTTGTATGTTACATGCAGAGTTGGTCATGTGTCCCAAGGAGCTCTAGGATTCCTATCCATGGGTTGTATTTGGGTGCCATGCCTAGTAGCTGATTCTAGGAGGATATTCTACCAAGTAGGTTACACTTTGTGGCAGATGAGGTACTTCTTTCACAGTATTGTGCAAGCTCTGGCTGCAAGAATGGTGTTAGCCCACCAGTTTGGAGCTGCATTCACTCACATGGGAACATGAGTTCAAGGATTTGAGATACCAGTTGTTCATCTTTGACCATGGGGCTTTACCTGCATATGGAGACCTCTGGTCTTGAGGACCAGAGAGAGCTAAGAAGGATGGCAGAAATTCTTTACCCTCCTCACCTCTTACCATTTATACTATCCATGCAGTACCTTGGCTTTGTGTTGGGCAATACTGTGTAGGTGGTTCAGCTTGTATTCTCTGAGGGATTTCAAGACAGTTGCTCCATAATGCCCATTGTTTCCTTCAGTCAATAACCTATCTAAACTCAAACCAATGTGGTAACATCCTGCTTTCCTAGATCAGTCTTAAGCCATGCTAGATGTATTGGCTAAGGCTGAAGTAACAATACCACAAACTTGATGGTATACAACAGCATCGATTTATTCTCTTATGGTTTGGGGGGCCAGAAGTCCAAAATCAGTTTCCCTGGGCTGAAATCAAGGTGTCATGCTAGTTACAGAAGCTCTAGAGGAGAATCTATTCCTTGATTTTTCCAACCACTGAGGCCACCAGCACCTCTTGGCTTAGCACCGCATCACCCAATCTCTATCTACATATTCATATCACCTTTCCCTCTTCTGAGTCAAATCTCCCTCTGCCTCTTTATTATAAGAACACACATGATTGCATTCAGGGCCAACCTGGCTAATCTAGGATAATATTCTATTTCAAGTTCTATAATTTAATGCCATGTGCAAAATTTCTTTTGCATATAAAGCAAAATTCACATTCACAAGGTTTAAAGATTAGGGCCTTGATCTATTTGTGGGCCATTATTCAGCCCATCACACTGGACAAAGGATGGAAATTCCATGAGGAAATATGCCACTTTCCTTGATCCCTTTACCTATCCTCTCCAGTGGTGGTGATGTATGGAAAGCAGAGGTACAACCAACATTTCAAGAGCTCTTCTCTCTTGCATTCTTAAATGCAGTGATGCCTGCCCAAGAGTTCAAGAAAAGACATGGTTGTAAGATTTGTTGTTTATACTATAAAATTCCAAGATGTGAATTAAAAAATTATTGTGTACATTTTCCTTCATATCCTAGATAAGATTTTCATTGTAGTTATCAAGGTGCCATGAGGAATGATGCAGCATCATTTATAATGAGGTAACTAGTATTAAACAAATGGTATTAGGAGAAATGCACAGGCAAAAAGACCTATATTGTTTCAATAAAAAATGTTCAAAGACTCATTTCTCTCACCTTTTTCTCATGGTGGGAGATATGAAAACAGTCAGGAATGGCGTATTTGACAATAAAGAGCACAAAGAGATAATTCCTAGGCATGAACAGGAAAGTATGTGCTTAGATGGTACAAATAATCTTCTCGTGCACTGATTGAACAATAAACAAATATTTAAACACCTCTTCTATTCATCCCCCTAAAACTTTATTAATAAGTCACTATATCATGGGGCGCCTGGGTGGCTCAGTGGGTTAAACCTTTGCCTTCAGCTCAGGTCATGATCTCAGGGTCCTGGGATCAAGCCCCGCATCGGGCTCTCTGCTCAGCCGGGAGCCTGCTTCCCCCTCTCTCTCTGCCTGCCTTTCTGCCTACTTGTGATCTC
>NW_022632161.1:0-15826 GCF_010015895.1 Lontra canadensis | reverse complement strand
GGAGAAACCAACTCAAACTAGCTTAAACATAAAACTTCAAAAAAAAAATGGAGGGGGAAGGAGATGGAGACAATTTATAGACTTGTATAACTGGACATTTGAGGGATAAAGTTGGTTGGATTTATTGTTTTAATAGTATCAGCTCATTGTCCCTCTCTCTTTCTTTCCCTATCTTTCTCTGAACCAATTTCCTTTTTGTGTCTCTTTATGTGATTATCCCATTGTTTCTTGCTAGTCATGTCTTCTGTCTTCATACATCAGGAAGATGAAGCAACACTGATTCTACAGCTTACAAAAAAAATAAAGGTGCAATTCTCAGTGTCCAATTCATCAAATTATTTGGAAAGACTAATCATGTGACCCATGTCCATTTCTTGAGCCAATTACTGGCTCCAGAGAATTGTAATATTATGATGAGCCTAGCCTGAGCCATATGTTTCCTTGTTTCCCAAAAGGACCATATGGAATTAGGGAGAAGATTCCCCAAGGAAAGGATAAAGGGAAGGTAAATCAAAGAATGTCTACTACAGTAATTTTTACCAGATTCTCAAAGGAGTCCATAATTACAAAACATTTAAAGACTAGTCCTATAAAATCATACCAAGAAATGCATCTTATCAGAGACTCATGGAATTAAAGAAACTGAAGGATCTTGGACAGTATTTCATCATTACTCTTGTTTCTTAAATGGGAACATTGAGGCTAAGAAAGGAAAAATAACAAGGCAGCGTAAGAAGTAGAGAAAGATCTTGAAACTTGATTCTTGATCAGAGGTCCTTCTATCTTAGTGACTTGATTAGAAACTGTAAAGGACGATCCCAACATTTTGATAAGAAAATGCTTATAAAGTATCCAGCCAAATTACATGAAAATGGCAAAACAAAATACATGCCATTTCTCATTCTTCTCCACCTCCACCCATTTATCACAAGCTCAAGTGATCCTAAGAGTTTTCAATCAGCAGTGTTCAAATGTTGGTGGTTTATTTGTTCACTCGGGACTTTTAGTCAGATTATCAGAGATAATATTTTGTTATGCAGGTTCCTTCTGATATTTTAAGTGACTTTGCCATGTGCTTTTTACCTGAGCTCCTTCAAACATGTAGGTCAGGAAATAAGGAAAGCCTAGAGGTATGGGATAGTATACATGAAAGTTAAAAAGCAAGGCAAAGCCCAAGAAAAGAGTCCTGGGCCCTGACCACAAAAGGTGCATTTGCCTGACATTTCCCTTTCATTGCATGCCTGCCAGTTAGTGTGAGGTAGACCAGCCTGGGTTTAAAGCAGAAGGTCAAGTACAAACATACGCTGTTGTGTCTAGGCATAATGAAATGACATTCAATGAGGGTTCTCACTTGCTGTAATAGGGGAGCTGGAGGTGAAAACCCCCCAAATAAAATACCTTGTCCTTGACCTTGCTAAAGTTGTTAGAATCTTGGCACCCCTTAGTACTCAGGGAAATATTTTCTCATCCCATCTCAAACTGTCCACATCACTTGGAGAAGCCTGGGAAATTTCAGAACCTTAACGAGTTAACACAATGTTCCAAAGCAGAGGTTACCATCAGCGGCTTCCTACTCTCGGCTTGTAATATTAATAACAATATTGTCAGATGCCAAAGAAGGAGGCATGTGGCGCTTGGCTCATGGGCCAGCCAGCAGGGACTTGTTGAAATCCAGCTCCATTTTGTAAGCCAAATGAAAAACCACATGGCAGCCTCAGTCGGGATTAGAGTAACTGCTGAGCTATCACCTGAAATCCACCCTCCCACACATTTGATTTAAAACAATCACTACATATTTGCTATGGACTTTCCTTTCATTATAGTCCAACCCTGATATTTAATCAGTCTCTGCTCTTTTTTGTTTGAACAAGTTGATGCTAAACCATCAAAAAAGAAAAAAAAAAAGGCCCAAGAAATGGCATCACTACCATATTATCCCCTCTCTGTGAACACATTCATAATGCATTATGGTTTCGATAGAAAGGTTGCTTAAGATTAAAATTAATAAAGAATTAAAGCTGTATTTGTGGTGATGCCCTCCTTTAATCAGTTGGGCCAGCAAATTGAAAGATGGGGGATGGGGAATGGATTGTAAATTAGCAATATATATTAGATTCACTAATCATTATATAAGAGAAGCTCTCAGAGTCTGTTTCTTCTTTAGCTAGCACCTCATGCTGAGATAGCATTATATTTAGTAAAAGAGTGGGTTTATCACCTTTAAAAAGAATAGCTAATAATTGCGAATGAAGTCTAGGAGGAAAAAGTATCAGTCAGGATATTGTGCCTTCCATGTGGTCAGGGACTTCTGAATCCATTGTACTTTGGTTGCTATTAATTTTTTTCCAGTTAATGTATCTTATCATTGGTGCATCATCACTTCTAAAGAGTCCTCAATCCGGTTTTCCAATATATTGCAAGAAGAAAAAAAGAAACATGACAGAGAAGGAGGATGGTGTGTGTGTGTGCGCGCGCGTGAGCACATGCATTTGTCTGATGTATGTATGACAAGAAATCTGTAATTCATGGGGGTAATACTCAAAATATTTAATAACATATATTACAATTAGAGTGGATACCAGCCAGAAACCATCACTCTGCTATACCTCCTGTATCTTCTGAATACCAGCTCTCCCTGTATAAATGTGAAAAACTATCCAAAATGGCATCAGAATTGCTGGTTTGTGACAATTCCGAGTGCAGTCCTGCTAGAAAGACACAACTACTAAAGCTGACTCAAGAAAGAACTGATCTGAATAGACCTATAACAAGTAAAGAGATTGAATTAACAGTTAAATAATGACCCACAAAGAAAAGCCAGACATAGATGACTTCACCAGTAAGTTCTACCCAAGATTTAGAGAATTAATACCAATCCTTTGCAAACTCTTCCAAAAATGAAAGAAGAAGGAACAGTCTTCATTTCATTTTATGAGACCGTTATTATCCCAATACCAAAACCAAAGACATCACAAGACAGAAAATTACAAACTAATATCTCTTGTGAATATGGATGTGAAAATCTTCAACAAAACAATAGCAAACCAAATCTAGCAATGTAAAAATGAATTATACATCATGACTAAGTGAGATTTAGGAATGAATGAAAATTTTGTTTAAAAATCCAAAAATAGTACAATACATCCTATCAGTAGGATGAAAAACAAAAATCACACAATCATCTCAATATATGCAGAAAATTCGTGTGTCAAAATGCAGTATACTTTCATGATGGAAACAACAAACTAAAAATAAAAGGGAACTTCCTCAACTGAATAAAGGACACCTATGAAAAATCCACAGCTGACATTTTAATTAGTGGTGAAAGGCTGGAAGATTTCCCCCTAAAATTAAGAATAAGACAGGGATGTCTGTTCTCACTACTTCAGCTCAACACTGCACTGAGGTTGTAACCAAAGCAACTAGGCAAGAGACAGAAATAAAAGGCATCCAGATTGGAAAAGAAGTAAAACTATCTCTATTTATTAATGAGATTATACTAGCCATAGAAAACCCTAAGCAATATACTAAAAAACTATAAGAACTAAAAAGGAGTGCAACAAGGTCACAGGATACATGATCAATTTACAAAATCAATTCTATTTTCTCCACTTGCAATGTACAATCTGAAAATAAAATTAAGAAAACAACCATTGGGCTTTACCTACATATGGGATTGGAAGGGATCTGGAAGAGCCAAAAGAACCTTGAAAAAAAAAAAAAAACAGCAGAACTCACATTTCAAGATAGTGGGGTACTGGCACAAGCATAGACAGGTTTAGCTATAAAATAGAATTAAGATTCTAAAAATAAACCCTTACATCTCTGATAATCTAATTTTAGGCAAGGATTCTAAGTCCATCCAGTGGGGGAAAAACAATCTTTTCTACAAATGATTCTGAGATAACTGGATATCCACATGCAAAACAATGAAGTTTTGTCCTATCCTCACATCATACAAAAATATATTCAAGATATGGATAAAACCCTAAGTGAAAGAACTAAAACTAAAACTTTTGGAAGGAAACACAGGAGTAAATCTACATGACCTTGGAGTCTTAGAAATAACACCAAAATCTTAAGCAACAACAACAAACATAGATAAATGGGACTCTATCAAGATTTTAAAGTTTGTGTTTCACAGGACACCAAGAAAGTGAAAATACAACCTACAGAATCAAGAAAAAATATTTACAAATCACATCCCTTATAAAGGTCTTATATCCAAAATATATGAAGAACTCTTGCAACTTAGTAATAAAAAGACAATTCAATAAAAAATAGGGAAGTAAGATGAATAGTGGTTTCTCCAAGAGAGATACACAAATGGCTAATAAACGCATGAAAAGAAGTTCAAGGTCATTTGTCATCATGGGAATGCAAATCAAAACCACAATAAGATACTACTTCATACCCACTACGATAGCTAAAATATTATCTGCATATATAATAATGGGGGGAAGCATTGCAAGGATACAGCTAATACAAATTATCAGGTAGATTTTAAAATTTCCCTTTGGTTTGGTTGATATTTTTATCCTTATATTTGATTATAAGTATTTTGGAAATTCTCAGCACTCGTTAAGAGTGAATCAGAACCTTAAAGGGCAATCCAAATTTCTGATATGTCTGCCTCTAACATTAGGAAAACAAGCTCCATCACTCTTAAGAATACCCTGTGACTGTCCTGTGAGCAGCCTGTAGCTAGCAGTCAGCCTGCAGACATTCAAATTCCAACAAGCCTTTCTAACTGCTCATTGACTCCGTGGTTCCAACAGATGTGTAGGAGACAGACTGTACCATTTTGCATTCCCACTGGCAATGAATAAGGGTTCTTGTTCATTATCACTGGTATTTGATGTTGTTGGTGTTATGAATTTTGGCCATTCTAATGGGTATGCAATAATGGTTCACTGTTGTTTCAATGTCCAATTTCCTAATGACATATGGTGGTGAATATCTTTTCATATGCTTATTTGCCATCTATGTATCTTTGGTGTGGTATCTGTTAAGGTCTTTGGCCCATTTTTAAGTCAGGTTCTTTGTTTACTTGTTGAGTTTTGAGATTTGTTTACATATTTTGGATAACAATCCTTTATCAGATACATCTTCTGCAAATATCTTCTTCCAGTCTGTGACTTGTCCCACTATTTTTTAAATTACTTACTTACTTTTTCATGCACTTATTTTTCTAGCTTTATTGAGGTATAAGAAATAAAACTGTACATATTTAAAGAATTCAAAACTGGGGCCCCTGGCTGGCTCAGTCCACTTGGTGTCAGACTCTTGATTTCTGCTCAGGTTCATGATCTTAGGGTTGTGAGATTGAACCCCGTGTTGGGTTCTGCACTCAGCATGGAGTCTTCTTGGGATTCTCTCCCTCTGGCCCTTCCCTGCTCTAGAGCTTGTACGTTCTCTCTCTCTCTGCCTCTCTCTCTTTCTAAAATAAATAAATAGGGGCACCTGGGTAGTTCAGTGGGTTAAGCCTCTGCCTTCAGCTCAGGCCATGATCTCAGCGTCCTGGGATGGAGCCCACATCGGGCTCTCTGCTCAGCAGGGAGCCTGCTTCCCCTGCCCTCTCTTTCTGCCTGCCTCTCTACTTGTGATCTCTCTCTTTCTCTGTCAAATAAATAAATAAAATCTTAAAATAAATAAATAAAATATTTTTTTAAAAAGGATAATGATTTGATATATGTATCCGTTGTAAAAGGATTGCCACAATTAAATTAATTAGCACACACGTCACCTCACATAGTTATCAGTGTGTGTGTGTGTGTGTGTGTGTGTGTGTGTGTGTGTGTGGCACGAGACTGGTTAAGATCTACTGTCTTAGCAAATTTCAAATACACAATAGGGTACTATTAACTACAGTCCTCAGGCTGTACATTAGATTCCCTAGGGCTTATTCATCTTATAACTCAAAGTTTGTACCCTCTGACCAATATCTCCCCATTTCTGCCATGCTCCAAACCCTGTCAAGTGCCACCATTCTACTCGATCTCTGAGCTAGACATTTTTTTTTTTCTTTCTGATTCTTTGCATGGGTGAAATCTTATGGTATTTGTCTTTCTTTTTCTGGCTTATTTGATTTAGTATATTGTCCTCCACTTTCATCCATGTTGTCAAAAATGGCAAGGTTTTTTTTTTTTTCTTCATGGTTGAAAACATGAATACATAATACATACAACAGAATATAAAACATATATAATAACATTTCATTCTATGTTATGTATAATTTTATATGCATATGTAATTTATATGTGTGATATAATTATATCATAAGTGTAATAATATATATGAATGAATAATGATGCAATGAACACAATGAACATGGGATAGGAGACATTTCTTTGAAGTATTGATTTCATTTCCTTTGGCTACATAGCCAGAAGCTCGCTGGATCATATGGTAGCTCTATTTTTTTAATGTTTTTGAGAAACCTATAAACTTTTTTCTGTAGTGGCTGCACCAATTTACATTCCCATTAACAGAAGACTGGTAGGCCACAACTGCAACAACATTTGTCATCTCTTGTCTCTTGGATAATAACCGTTCTAGCAAGTGAGGGGATATCTCATTGTGGTTCTGATTTGCATTTGCCAGATGACAAGTGACAGTGATCACATTTTCATGTCCCTGTTGGCCATTTGTATGTCTTCTTTGGAAAAATACCCATTTAGGTCCTCTGCCCATTTTTTTATGGGAAAACTTGGGATTTTGTTATAGAATTGTATGAGTTCCTTATACATTTTAAATATTAACTCTTAGAGCACCTGAGTGGCAGTCAGTTAAGCAAGCACCTGACTTGATTTCAGCCCAGGTCATGATCTCAGGGTCATGACACCGAGCCCCACATGGGGCTCCACATCAGCTTAAGATTCTCTCTCTCCCTCTCCCTCTGTCCCCCCTACTTATGTGCTTTCTCTCTCTAAAATTAAATTAAATTAAATTAAATTAAAAATAAAATATAATTAGTAATAAAAAATAAATCTAAAAAAAATGAACTCCCCAGGCATATGGTTTGCAAATTTTTTCTCCCATTCCGTGTATTGCCTTTTCATTTTGTTGATTGTTCTTTTACTAGGCAGAAGCTTTTGATGTGCTATAATCCCACTCTTTCTTTCTGGAACCTAGCTCAAACCTTCCCCTCCTCTGCACTGTCCCTTTACCTGGCACTCATTCATGCAGTACCTGGAAACTCTAACATGAAAGTGTTGTAACATGGTAAAGCACTATTTGCCAATAAGAAGGATTAATAAGATAAAGATAACAAAGAAAATGGACAGCAGCCCCTTTGGTTGTTTATATTGTCTCCATTTGTCTAGATCAGGTCACGATGACCCTAAAATAATAATATCTGTCCCAGTTCCATGAAAGGAGCCAAGACTAACCGTGAGTTATGTGCCTGGTAAAGTGACTTTGCTCTTAGGACTCCAGATAATGCACAGGGTCAGCTTACTGAGTCCTTCCACCCCTAAATTCCCATCCTTTAAAAACTCCCTCCTTCCAGGGCATTGAAAGGTTGGGGCTACGGAAATGGGGGGAGGGAAGGAATAAAATCCCGCTTCTGAGGTTCTCTGCTGGATTGATCTGGTGTTATTCTCTTGCTGACAGTGACAGCTGTGCTGCCCAAGGCGATGCTGATTCATTCTCAAATTAAAACAATAAAATTTACTAACAACTCTCCAAATCCTCAAGCTAAGAGATCTATAAACTGTTTCTTCTTTTCCTAAACTCCCTGAAATTACTTCTTCATCTCTTTTTCCTTTTTAACTACAGAATTTAAGTACCGTTCTAAAATCTTAGAACTCTATTTCTTCTCCCAGTAGGCTCTTAGCCTTGGTCTTGCTCAGCGCTATTCCCTTTCCTTTTTCAAACTGCCCGGGTCTCCGAAAAGAGCAGAGACTGGGATCAGACAAACACAGACTCTGATCCTTGCTCCCCGACTCGAGAGCAGTGAGCTTGACCGGGGTCCTCCTGTGGTTTCAATGTTCTCATCCTTACCAGTGGACTTATAACACTGTTGCAGAAATTTTCTGACAATGTTGCAAACACAAAAAGAGTTGACTAGACCACTTAAAGATGATCTCCAGCCAAGGATATGGTTCTCCACTTCTTTGAAACTCCCACGCAAGTCTGCCTCAAGAACAGAGGAGAAACATCTGTACTTTGGATTCTTGGCATTAAAGTCAGAGAAGCAAATCAGGAAATCTTAATGATGAAGAGTAAACAAAAGCTTCAGTGGTGAACAAAAGCCTCATCCTTGGGCTGGAGAAGTTGCATTACCGAGTTAGAGTGTTTTTTTTTTCATGGAATTGAGATTGATGATGGATAGATGTCCAACTTTCAGAGACAGAGATTCTTCTAGAAGTCACCTTTATATACAATAAGGCACACACACACACACACACACACACACCCCAATCTCTTCTAAGATACTATGTATTGCATTTAATTAGCTTTTTCAGAGCACATTCACACATACAAGCTCATTATTATGCTCATAGTTACTTTATTAAGTAAGCCGGGCAAATATTATCCTTGCTTAGCAAGTGAGGTGGCTGAAACTTGCCGGCAATAAATGTGAAAGTGAACACAAGCAGAAAGTGACAGATCCAAGTTTAAGCTATGTGTATCCAGATGCAAAATGGTTGCTGCAGCTGGAATTCTGGCCTGGGAGAAATTGTGCAACATGATCCCTAAGACGCTGTAAGAATTTCTGCACTCATGTAAGACTCTCTCCACTATGAAGATGTTATCTTCGGATGTTAAGTAACATACCTGATTCCGTGTTTAGATAAAATATTGGAAAACCTTTACTCCCTCACACAGGAGAAACATTATGTAGGAGAAAAGTAATTATAAACTGAGATCTGAAAAACTCGATTTTGGGCTCAGTACTGCTAGGGTAGGTTTTGGACCTGTCATCTAATCCCTTAGGATCCCATTGCTTTTGTCTAAAAACTGGGCAGCATACATTTGATGATCTTAAAGGAACCTTCTACCTTGAGCTCCATTTTAGTAAACAGAAATAAAAGCCAAACAAAAGAAAACCTTCTCCACAGTACTTATCTACTCTCCAAAAGTGTCTTCCGCTGACAGAGTCTCCTTTCCTCCTCCTTTCTAAATTGATTATTAGCAGTCAGTTCGTGGCATGTCTACACAACTTAGGGAGGTATATCTGGTAATAAATTTATAAATTGTAAGGTTAAAGAAGCAAGAATAGCATATACAATCCTTGAACATATATTAACTAGATTCTACTCAGGGCCAAGTGTTGGAGATGAATGTTGGTTCTCAAGTTCCCTGGAAGTTTCCCAGCTGTAATCTGAAGTTAGCCCCTGTGCACAGAAGGCTGGGAGAAACCGAAGAAAAAAGTGACAACTCCAGGTTGAGAGGTGGAGTTTTAAAAAACAAAGGAGTTTATGTACAAGGCTTGTCTGGAGCAGCAGTTAGAGGAATAGGTCTCTGCACCTACCTGCTAAATCTTAAAAAGTTTATATAGAGGCCTTAACCAGGTTCAGTCATGTATACAGACCAGATGGTCTCAGCACCACATCAACATCTCAGGGTTGTGTCTTTGGAGTAGCTTCTGGGAGTGGGAAAGGCAAGTGGAACCCACATTCCAAGAACAGGGGAGGGGGTGAGGAGCCTCTAATTGCTAGGGTACAGCTCACAGGGCAGCTGGTGGTCACATCCTCTCATTGACCTCCCCCAACACTGAAATATAGACTTTACTTCTTAAATCTCTTTCAGAATTGCTTTGTGCCTTCATGGAGTTTACAATCTTACAGGGATGACAAGCATTAAGCAACATGGGGCATTATCAAATGCTGCTGAAAGATTAAGAAAGATGTAGCTTGAAAGCATTGCAGAGAGAATGTTTCAAAGCATAGGGTACTCTCTTTCTTTGAAAAAGAAGTAAAAGGTTTAGATTTTTGTGTATAGAATTGTGTTTAGATTTATGTGTATAATATGACCTGATCAAAATAATGTTGGTTTCCCAAGTAAAAAGTCACTGACTTGAACTTGCAGAACCAAAACTATTAGGTAAGGCACCTCACACCAACATACATATTAGCCCAATACAAACCTGCTTCTTTGAATATTTCTTCAGAATTGTAGTAAACATGTTTGTCATGTATTTCTCTCTGGCCAGAATTTTCAACACTTTTTTTTTTTTTTTTTCAGGAACTTACTGTATTTGATCTCTGCTTTTCCAAGACAGAAGCCAGAATGCCTTTTTTTTTTTTTTTTTTTTTGGTCTTCTTTAGAACTAGGGTATGAGTATATGATCTGGGCACCACCTACTAAAAGTACCTCCTGGAAAATATTCATATATTATACAATTTTTCAACTTTTCTGTAAGTTCAAAAACCACAGATTAAAGTTATGGTCCAGAAGGGAATGCTAACAACCTTTATACATCAACTATACTCAACCCCAGGGAAAATACAGGGGCTAGAGGAGTATCCATCCAGCCCTGTGACGGATGCCCAGGGTTAAATGAACAATGTTGGATCACATGTGTGGGATTTGGAAGAACCGCTACATTTCATTTCTCTATACCAGTCTTTCCCAAGCTATAATGTGTATGAGAATCTCCTGAGCTTGCTACAATACCATTTCCTGAAATTCTGCCTCTTGAAATTCTGACTGAGTAGGCCTGGGGTGAGACTTGGGATTCTGCATTTCCAAGCTCCCAGGTGACAATGCTGCCATTCTAGCATCCAGAAAACATTGTGAGAAGCACGGCTCTAGACATCATAAAAGTTATCTACAAGTACCCAGCAGAATCACAACAAACTACCACTGGCATCCTTGAGTGAAGCTGTTTCAGTGACGTGGTAGAGACTAAAGCCAGATTAGGAGTCTAAGAAATGTAAGGAAGTCTAAATACAAGGAAGATGGGTTCTGAGAAACGGGAGAAACTCTTAAAGGCTGATAGGAAAGAGTCAACAGAGAAAGAGAGGTTAAAACTATGGAAACAGAGTCACTGATCAATGAATAAAGTTTCTTGGGGGATGCACCCCCAGGAACAGGCTAGGGGATTGTCTTTGATTGAAAGAGGCACCTCTTCCCACCCTAACATGTGGATAAGAGAATAGAAGAGTGGGGGGATGTGTCGTAGATTAGTAAATCTGGTGTCAGGAAGTACAGGGTTCTTGTACACTGATAAGGAGGAAAAGGCTTTTTGATAGGGAGGGAATATATGTAAGGCAGCAACGTTTGAAGAGCCTGGATGTTAGAGACCGCTGTGTGGGTTTAGATCATACATGATTAGGGACAGACTTGCTCAGTATTGCAAGGTCCAGAATGTCTCCAGTCTACGGGTCGTATATGTATTTTTTGTTTCCCAGTAGCACTTGGCATCTTAGATACAGACTCAAATAAAGTAGATCGTTAAGTTCACTTAGGATGAGGCTGTTGCCAAGATAGATACAATGGAAGGACAAAGGAGCAGGAGAATTTATTTCTTGAAGTTCTGATTTTTGTGTACTTATTAAAGAAATGGGAAGAGCCCTCTATCTCAATGTTATGTCCAACATTGAGAAGAAGCACTGAGATTTTAATTTTTCACCATTTGTAAACTGCTTAGATAATAATGACTAAAGACATTCATTAGTACGAAAAACTATATAAATTGTGGCTTTTGTAGTACATTAAAGTGAAACTTCACTCTGCATTTTAAATTCCTGTTATCAGGAACAACTATTAGAAGAATAACGAAATAAGTCATTTTCATATATTTATAGCACATACTCGTTTTTCTCAATCTCTCAGAAAGAGCAGCCTATACAAATGAGTTTAAGTGCTTTTTCATTAGTATAAATAAAATGGAAAGTAGTGTAAGGAATCGCTGTAAATACTGTAGGCTAAAGTACTTTCCGTAATCTTTTTCTTGAACGATGGTGGCAGTTAAAAGAACATTTCAATACTTGTTCTTGGTAATGAACAACATAAACCTGAAGAAGTAAAATCTCTTTTCTTTGGAAGCACATGATAGCCGCAGCTGAAAGGTAAGGTCTTAAAATGAATCTCTCCTCCCCATCTGGTGCCCACAGGGCCAATGCATTTTACAAGAAGAAACAACACAGCGAGAAACCAGACCCATATGGAGGCTAGTTGACCAATCTAGAACACTCCTCTTAAACTACAAGTGGGAGAGAAGCAGACTTCTCCCTTCTTTAAAGCACTGGGTTTGTATTAGATTTCATCGTCATGGCAGCTTCATCCTATCCTAACTTACTTTTCTATTCCTCCTCACAGCACTTGTCACCACTTGACATTACCTTACAAGTGTTTTTGTTTGGTTTTATCTGCTTATTGTCTGTGTTACTTCATTGGGGGATCAGCTTTTCTGTTGCTCCTTGCTGTTTCTCAGCAGGGAGAATGGAAGTAGGCACTAGAAAATTTTGGTGAATGAGTGGTGAGCACGCGAAAGTGTGCTGAATGAATTATGACCTTCAACTGGGGCTCTGCTCCTAGACCTGCTCTTCCCCACCCCCCCGCCCCCACGCTGTACCTCCCGCCCTCCCACGTGTGCAGCTGGGCTGTGTGCATGCCGGAGCTGAGTCAGCACAAGGTCTGGGCTGGGCTGCAGGGGCCCGAGGCTGCCCAGTTCATAATCATGGGCAGCACGGCAGCCTCCCCCAACAAGTGCAGCTGAGCTCAACGGAAATGTAGTTCAGGAACTTGGCTTTCAGGGAGTGTACACCTCTGTCAGGTACCTTTACACTAACGGCCATTTCAGAAAGTAGACAGGTTGGCAAAGCAAAAGGAGTTGAGCCCTGCAAAGAACTCATCTCCAAGATTAAATCTTTGAAGATCCTCAGATAGCCATTATTACCCTGGCTCCCTTCCAGCTGAGAGAGTCAGCAAAATGATCAGTGTCTTATCTCCCAGGTAAAGGAAGATACTCAGAGCCCATTTCTTTTTGAGTGTATAAAATAAAAAATTCTACTGAGTGGTTACTTCCTGTGTTTGGCAGTTTTAAGATAGACAGTACTTCTCTGGAAGCGGGGGGAAACGGGCGGCCGCAAGTTTTCACATGCTGAAATAGGTCATCAGCTTCCCCTGGCATGATTGTTAAGTGGGTTTAAGTGCTGCATTTTTTTAGGATAATTTACGGAATTGTTGATTAAATATATATCGCATTTCATTTCCAAAGCTAGCCCAAGTTTCCAGCTAATTCAAAGCAAATGTGAGCTAATAGATAAGAAATGTTGCAAAGATTCCTTTGCAATTTCACCTTTTAACTGATCGACTTGAAAAATTAAATTATCAACACACACCCTTACCCACAGACACATAGGAATTAACTGTATGAAATAATGTTTTCTTTTAGTCAAGCCTGGACTTCCACTTATTTTATTAGACTTTCCCCCTCTTGCTTTTTCTACAAAGATTATAAGTCCCTTGAGAGCAAGATTTGGGTTTAATATTTTCCTTGTTCTAGTCAAGGAGTTTAGTATAGTGTTAAAAATACGACACACTCTCAATAAATTCTTGATTAAATAATTAAGAATTGAAGTTAATTTATTGTTGCAATATGTAAAAACCTTCAAGTAGCTCTGAATTCTATCTATTCAGAAATTATGAAACCCTAAGTAATTAATGCTAATCCACACACTGAAGATCCGCACTGAATTGGGTTGTTTTGGAGGAATCATGCTGTAGTCACAGTCATTGTCAACTTTCAACTGAACATTGAAAATTTCACCAGAAATTTGAAATATATCCTCCCCCATAGTAATATACTTTATTACTTTAGTATGTTAGTGAATTTTCCCAGTACTTCCCTTAGATCCAGACAAGCAGAGCCTTTGACCCAAGCCCTGTGCCTCAGGGGCCCAATCTCTAGAGCTTTGGAGTCCTTGGAATTTTTAAAGTCCTCTTCCAGTGCCTGGGACAAGCTAGAGCTATAAACGCCATCCTCACAAGGTCCCTTTAAGCCAGACAGGAGCTCAACTTAGCCCTGGTCTCATCTTGTCCCACTTAGGACACCCTCTGACCTTGTATGTTACATGCAGAGTTGGTCATGTGTCCCAAGGAGCTCTAGGATTCCTATCCATGGGTTGTATTTGGGTGCCATGCCTAGTAGCTGATTCTAGGAGGATATTCTACCAAGTAGGTTACACTTTGTGGCAGATGAGGTACTTCTTTCACAGTATTGTGCAAGCTCTGGCTGCAAGAATGGTGTTAGCCCACCAGTTTGGAGCTGCATTCACTCACATGGGAACATGAGTTCAAGGATTTGAGATACCAGTTGTTCATCTTTGACCATGGGGCTTTACCTGCATATGGAGACCTCTGGTCTTGAGGACCAGAGAGAGCTAAGAAGGATGGCAGAAATTCTTTACCCTCCTCACCTCTTACCATTTATACTATCCATGCAGTACCTTGGCTTTGTGTTGGGCAATACTGTGTAGGTGGTTCAGCTTGTATTCTCTGAGGGATTTCAAGACAGTTGCTCCATAATGCCCATTGTTTCCTTCAGTCAATAACCTATCTAAACTCAAACCAATGTGGTAACATCCTGCTTTCCTAGATCAGTCTTAAGCCATGCTAGATGTATTGGCTAAGGCTGAAGTAACAATACCACAAACTTGATGGTATACAACAGCATCGATTTATTCTCTTATGGTTTGGGGGGCCAGAAGTCCAAAATCAGTTTCCCTGGGCTGAAATCAAGGTGTCATGCTAGTTACAGAAGCTCTAGAGGAGAATCTATTCCTTGATTTTTCCAACCACTGAGGCCACCAGCACCTCTTGGCTTAGCACCGCATCACCCAATCTCTATCTACATATTCATATCACCTTTCCCTCTTCTGAGTCAAATCTCCCTCTGCCTCTTTATTATAAGAACACACATGATTGCATTCAGGGCCAACCTGGCTAATCTAGGATAATATTCTATTTCAAGTTCTATAATTTAATGCCATGTGCAAAATTTCTTTTGCATATAAAGCAAAATTCACATTCACAAGGTTTAAAGATTAGGGCCTTGATCTATTTGTGGGCCATTATTCAGCCCATCACACTGGACAAAGGATGGAAATTCCATGAGGAAATATGCCACTTTCCTTGATCCCTTTACCTATCCTCTCCAGTGGTGGTGATGTATGGAAAGCAGAGGTACAACCAACATTTCAAGAGCTCTTCTCTCTTGCATTCTTAAATGCAGTGATGCCTGCCCAAGAGTTCAAGAAAAGACATGGTTGTAAGATTTGTTGTTTATACTATAAAATTCCAAGATGTGAATTAAAAAATTATTGTGTACATTTTCCTTCATATCCTAGATAAGATTTTCATTGTAGTTATCAAGGTGCCATGAGGAATGATGCAGCATCATTTATAATGAGGTAACTAGTATTAAACAAATGGTATTAGGAGAAATGCACAGGCAAAAAGACCTATATTGTTTCAATAAAAAATGTTCAAAGACTCATTTCTCTCACCTTTTTCTCATGGTGGGAGATATGAAAACAGTCAGGAATGGCGTATTTGACAATAAAGAGCACAAAGAGATAATTCCTAGGCATGAACAGGAAAGTATGTGCTTAGATGGTACAAATAATCTTCTCGTGCACTGATTGAACAATAAACAAATATTTAAACACCTCTTCTATTCATCCCCCTAAAACTTTATTAATAAGTCACTATATCATGGGGCGCCTGGGTGGCTCAGTGGGTTAAACCTTTGCCTTCAGCTCAGGTCATGATCTCAGGGTCCTGGGATCAAGCCCCGCATCGGGCTCTCTGCTCAGCCGGGAGCCTGCTTCCCCCTCTCTCTCTGCCTGCCTTTCTGCCTACTTGTGATCTC
>NW_022632160.1:0-15832 GCF_010015895.1 Lontra canadensis | reverse complement strand
GGAAGTGAAGGCAGAGGCATGAGGCAGGCGTTTGCAGCGAGTCGCCAGCTCTAGCGCCCTGGGAGCGCTGCAGGTGGGTGGGCAGAAGGGGACTTGGGCGACTCGGGCGTTCCCCCCAGATGCGACAGATCCGGTGACTGTGACAATCAGGAAGAAGCCGAAGCCGAGAATGGAGGTGGAGTGAACGACCTTGTCTGAAGCGATTCTCCAAACGTCCACGAATATAGGCAAATGTTTGCAATCCTGATGAAGAAGACCGTGAGGACTCCAGGAATAAATCCCAGAGCTGACAACTCCAGTAGGACAGGGCTTGCAGACAGCCCGCTGTTTAAGGATCTGCACCAACAGCAGATGTGCACGCATTCCATTCTGTATTTGAAAAGGAGCTGCGGTTACAACCGTGACACGTTTTCTGCAATTGACCGAGGACTAGACGATGTGTGTAGAGTGACAGTGTTGAAAAGAGGGTTGGTAACTACAGTATATGTGATAATTTGGGGGGAACCGGACTTAATGTGCATACAGCACTCCCAAAATAACTACAACTACTGCTTCCTATACTGTGGGTTCTCTGGGGTTTGGAAAGAGTAAACTTTGAAAAGGAAAAAACAACAACAACAACAACAACAACAACAACCGGAAAACCCAATTAGTATGAAAATTTCACCACTCACTATCATTCTCTGAATCGTTAGAAGTTTTCATGCTCCTGAAAGTAGTGCATGCAATCAACACTAAAGAATTAACTTTTCTGATTTCTTTTTTTTTTTCATTGTAGATTCTGAAGCAGTAAAAATTTCCATGACAAGCAAGAGGTGGTGAAAACACTGGGGTTGAAACGGCCCAACAATCTGAGCTACCTCGTTTTAGAGAGATATATTTTTCCAGCTGACTTGTTAGAATTTGATAGACTTTTGCGATATTGTCTGGAAATTATGACCAATCTCAACTACGAAGAAGAGTGAGGTTGTCCTTTTTTGGGAGTAAGAAGACCTATAATGTAGAGCAAAACTAAATGTCTGGTCCACTGAGAATGTATTTATGCAGATGTGAAGCATTTTCTGGGTCTTTTTTTTTTTTCTTTTGTACATTTCAGTATGTAAACAAAATAGTGGCTTAGTAGCCAATAGGCTTAACAACACTTCCCAAACATGGATGTTAAGAATTCAACATTCTGTTTCTATGAAATATTAGTGCGCAAGAAGATAGTGAAAAGTTAAAACAAAATATGTTCTTATCTATGCATCTATGAGACCTCGGCGCTACTATGTAGCAAGATATCTATCACTTTTTTCTTAAATCTTTCTATAATTTTGTATAATTTTAATAATCCTTATTTTTAAAACATTTCTGGTTTGGTAAGTTATGTGTTAGTTTCTTGGGGAAAGGGCATAAAATAAATATTTCCTAAGCCTTAAATATATTCACAATAAAATATATTTTGCCTTAAGGTAATAGGAAAATAAACTTTTTTGGATGAAAGGTTTCTGTCACACTTTTTCCTTCATAACCCCTACATCTTTTGTTATTTTTTTCTCCAAATTTCAGACAAGATGAAGTTGTAATCTCAAAGTTACTATAGAGCTAGTGAGAGCTAAACCAAATAAAATTCACATTCTCAAGACTAGAAACCCCAAAGTTTTTTTTTTTAAAAGATTTTATTTATTTATTTGACAGACAGAGATCACAAGTAGTCAGAGAGGCAGGCAGAGAGAGGGGGAAGCAGGCTCCCTGCTGAGCAGAGAGCCCATGTGGGGCTTGATCCCAGGACCCTGAGACCATGACCTGAGCCAAAAGCAGAGGTTTGACCCACTGAGCCACCCAGGCACCCCTCAGAGAGACAGAATCTTAAGCAGGCTCCAAGCCCAGCCCAGAGCCCGATGAGGGGCTTGACTTCAGAACCCTGAGATCATGACATGAGCAGAAACCAAGAGTCAAATGCCTAACGGACTGAGTTATCAGGCACCCCTGCAATTTTTGAGGTTAATTTTTGTGCAAAGCCTTCTTGTAGGAAAAGATTATATCATACATGAAGATATCTTGTTTTCCATTTTTACTTCAGAATTTAACTTAAAAGCCATTCCTCCTCTGTAAAATACAAACAAAACTCAAAAAAGTAAATAAAAATTCCAGGTTCATCATACTTGACACAAGTTTCTTTGATGGTTGCCTGTTATAACTCATTCTTAATCACTGAAAGCACTATAAATAAATACCTGTTTCATAAACCAAGATATGTGACCAAGTTAAAATGAATTGGTGGTGGTATATAACATTTTATTGTAATTACTTTTTATAGTCATTTATAAATGGAGAGAGGGGCAGGGGATTCCTTGGCAATGGCCAGCCAGGCTGTTTGCTTTCACGGATGGGCTAACCCTTACATCTGCGGCGGGTGGAAGGAATCATTCCCCGGGGTGTGCCTGCTTCATTTAATACTCTCAATGACCCTGTGGGGAAGGTGTGGTCATCTTCCCTGATTCACAAATCAAAAGTTTTGCAAGTATTTGCCCAGAAACATTCTTGCCAGGATTTAAACTACCATCTGAAGCTAAGGCTATCTAACTCCCTGTATTGAAAGGCTTCTATGGCTGCCTTTAATTTTTAACAGCGAAAGGCACAGCGGCTCACCCCTTCCTACATATTTTTTCATTTATGCAATCCTTTCTTCAACACATAAATGTGCACTTACAATTTACAAGACCAAGTGCTGGATTCTATAGAGCGTTAATGTTGAGAACAGTCCTACCGTTAGGAAGGAGGAAAAGGTACACACATAACAGAATCTCCAACATGGTTTCATCCATTTAAAACACATGTTGGTTCCTGCTTCCAGAGAATGTACTGGATATTAGGAATACAGAGTTGAATGAATATGTTTCTCATATTCATGGATCCAGAGCAGTTTATACAATCTAGTTCTAAGCACAGTACTTTCCCAGGACACACTATACATGTCTGCTGTTTAAAGTTTTGTGAAGCTTTATGTAATTGTGCCTTAGAAAACATTTATTTTGATTTTCTGGGAATTAGGAAAACCCTAATTCTGTTTCTCTGATTTTGGAAAGTCTGGAGAACTGGAAGAACCAGATGATGAATGTGAGAAATTGTTCTCAAACCTCCACTCTGCCCTGTACATACACCTCTTGCCCTGACTTGCCTTGACTTCACGGTTCCTCCTACCTCATTAATGTCAGACTTAACCACCTGATTTGCTTCAGCCAGGGGAATGTGCACAGAATGAAAACTTGCCTGGCTTGACCTTGGGCGCCACTGGTTCTTTCTGTTTGCCTCTCTTTGACTTCTGCTACCACCAGTTTAAGAACATGCACCTGCTAGTACTACTTCATAATGTGGGGAGGTTTCAGTAAGGCAGTGGATGGAATGAGGGTCCAAATACACCAAATACACAAACACTCCATAAATGATAGGCGTTTTCATGTTTCTTTTTTTATGACTATCGTATTATTCTGCTTGGTGCATACCTGTCTGCAAGGCTGTGCACAATGTCAAAAGTGAACATGATTTCTAGGTTCGGGAAATATTGCCAAATTACTAATACAGAAAGAATGTACCAAATTACTCTTCCACCAGCAGGACAAGGTGATGTTCATTTCACCTTGAGGTCAAAGTGTTGAGCGACCTGGATTCCTAAATTCAGAGCCAGATCCTAAGACTCCAGATACCCCCAAGATCTGGAGGGCATAACTCCTGTGGAGGTAACGCCCTCATGGGGGTAGGAGTGGGGGGATCTGCTTAGACTTTTAGGAGGGTGCGTGCACCTCCCTGATTGCAGAGACTCCAAGGGGGAGGCTGCCTGCACACGGGGCTCGTCCTTTCTCCGGGAAGAGCGGTATCCGTCGCAGTCCGCGCAGTCGTGGCCAGAGGCCAGAGCTCCTCGGCGTTGGATACGCGCAGGGGCCGCATGCTGGAGTGCCCTCCATCCTTCCTCCTAAAGAACTACGCAGAAACCCGCCGCCGGTCTTGCCTGGGCGGGCCTGAGCCCCAGGGATGGACGTTCCCTAACCACCGTCCTCAGTACCCCTCCTGAGACTCGCACTTCCAAGGCGCGCCGTTTTACTTAAGGGCTTCCTGGCGGGGACCGTCCTTTGCACCTCCGAAAACGGGACGGGGTAGGATGGGAACCTTCATTCATCAACTGTGGCTTGTTGGGATTGCGCTTGACACACCTGAGTCTCATTTAATCCTCACATTCACCGTTTGGGCGGTGGGTGTGACTTTGTCTCCATTTCATAGATTAGAAACCCTGTAAATTTGCTACTTGGAGGGAAAGACAGATGTACCCTAGGATTTTAGTCTTAGAGCCTTACAGCCTTTTAGGACGCTGCAAAGACGTTGGGCCCCTCTTAGTTCCTTAATTTGCAAACCAAAGAGGTTGGCCTAGATGAGCGATTCCCTAACTTTAGTGTCTATAAGAAATATTTAGGGCAGACTTTTAAAAATGCAGATCTTGGGGCAGCTGGGTGGCTCAGTCCGTTAAGCTTCTGCCTTCGGCTCAGGTCATGATCCCAGGGTCCTGGGATCCTCAGCAGGTTGCATCTTTTAAAAAAACACCCTGGAGAGACTCCCGCTTAGAAGAAACTTAAGTCAGTTGTGCATTGTCACACTCTGCCTGGCGGCGTAGTACGCACTCCACAGATTTTAAATCACAGCACCTCTGCGAAACGGGCAACATTTTTATCCCCCCATTTTGCGGAGGAGAGAGCTGGCCCCACGGCTTCAGGCTCTGGGATTGGCTTCCTTTCCATTGCTCGCTGGGGTTCCGTGACCCCACCGCGACTCCGCCCTTCGCCCCCTCAGCTCTGACCCGCCCCGCTGTCCCCTCGTCCCGCCGTCCCCTTCTGTCCCTCCAGAATCCTCTCGCGGCGCCCGCGGCGCTGTTCAGCTCGGAGCTGCGGGGCCCGAGATGAGCGCCGGCAGCTCCCCTTCTTGGAAAGTCCCTGCGGGGGGGAGCGGAGTTCCCAAGAGCCCCGCCGGGCGAGGGCGTTTCTTCACTGAGAGCGGAGTCCGGGCGCCGCCTGCAGGTGGCGCGAGAGGACGAGCCTGAGAGAAAGGGAAGGGGCGGAGCCAGGGCGAGGATTGACATCCTTCCTGCCCAATAGCAGCACAATAGGGATGCGGTTTGCTCAACCCTCCCTGCCCTGGGGCAGGAAACGGTTTTTCCTTTGCTGTGTGCTGGGCAAGCCATAGACTTTTGCAGAAAGCTGAGAAGCTGCGGTCTGGACGCTCCCGCTCAAGTGGTCCTCCTAGATCCGGCTGTTGGCATAAAGCTGCCAGAACTGAGGTTGGTTTGGCCTGCTGGGGCTGCGTTGCTGCCTCTTCAGTGTAGCATCGATCGACTTCGCCTTGCTGGGAGTCAAGTGCCCTTTTCTCCATCATGATACCCTGGATTTATCGTAAACCTGTAAAGGGATTCTTGGCGTGGGGCTAAGTTGTCTGGTTTTGTTGTTGTTTTAAGGCCAGGAATTTCTGGACCTGAAAAGGAGGGAGCAGGCAGGATTTTAAAATATATTTTGTTACATATTTTTCTTTTGTTAATCAAGATATAACATATTAGGAATTTTGGTTCCTCACCCTTGGATTTCTTCTCAGATCTTTTTATAGCAGCAACAACAGCAAAAGCGCACTGCAATTCCCTAGGGCTGATCGCAGCCACTTTCTGTTTCTGGAAGCCTGCCAGTTAATTTCTGTATCCAGCCTTTCCTCCTTCACTGGCAGTTGGCGAAGTGGTTGCACAACATTATGAGACTGACTGGAAGAATCCCTGGTCAGATTTCATTTTGAGGGTTTTTTAGTTCTACTTTAATTGTATAACCGACTTTCACAATCAACAAGAAAAAAAAAAAAAAAAAAGCCAAAGCGAGCGTTCTGTGAAGGTAGATTAGCAAGTTTTCTCACCATGGAGGTGTGGACCAGGCTCCAATTTTCTCTTCTTAGCTGTCCTTTGCAGGGTTGGGTGAAGCCTGGGAGGACTAAGCAGCAAAGACTGAAGAGCTAGAGGAGCCGACCCTTGGGACCTCATCTTTAACTGATTTGTGTTGTTGGAAATTACCTGTTGCGGTAGAGATCCCGTGAATACGCTATAGGGTAGCCTTTACTCATTTCTCATTGACCTGTGTCTAAGAACTATAAATCTAGATTCTTTTAAAAAAGTGTATCCAAAAAAATCATAATAAAAAATAAAAATAAAAAAAGTGTATCCAGGGACGCCTGGGTGGCTCAGTTGGTTAAGCAGCTGCCTTCGGCTCAGGTCATGATCCCAGCGTCCTAGGATCGAGTCCCACATCCGGCTCCTTGCTCGGCAGGGAGCCTGCTTCTCCCTCTGCCTCTCTGTCTGCCTGTGCTCGCTCGCTCTCTCTCCCTCTGTCCCTGACAAATAAATAAAATAAAATCTTTAAAAAAAAAAAAAGTGTATCCACTCTTTTTGGAGTTACTAGAACTTTAAGTGTGTGCTAATGAACAGTGTAAGCACTGGGGATACAAAGAAGAATGTAACATTGTCCTAATCATCAAATAAGTTACAATCTAGTACGTGAAAAAGGTAAAAAGAGAGTTACAACTGGTGTGCTGTAACACAGAAATGAAGAAAGAGAGTGGTGGCATAGAGAGGGCTTTAGGGATGCCAGCACCCAGGGGTGACACTTGAGCTACATATCCCAAGTTTAGATGTGCTTGTTGTGGCAAAGTCCCAGGGTCTCTGCGTCTGACTCCTGCACATCCCAGTGATAAGCTTTACCGAAAATTTCGGTGGAAAACACATCTTACTATAAGAACTTAGAACCACCTCTTGTCTGGGCTGGTTGGACCCACCTTTGGTTCAAAGGGATGCGGCAGGATCAAGTGGCAGGCAAGTTCAGTGGTGGCATATGCTTTGCCTCCCAGGATTTCCACTGAGAGAGGCAGACTTCCTTTGCATGCTATTTAAAAACATACATTTGAGGATCTGACTCCCCCAACTGGAGCTCCTGTGACAATTTTTTTTAGACATTTAATTACAGCAACAGGATCAGATCTGAAATCCTTACGTGTGTGGTGTAGCAAGAGGCATTGTGGGTTCCCAGGATTTGACAAGAGGTCCCACAGCTTTGTGGACATGTCTAAAGATATCCTTTTGGTTACAGTTATACGTGACCCTTTGTTGCATAATTCCTTCTTTCAATTTCAGTAAATACCAAACAGGAAATGTCAGTCCCCATGGTGGTCTGGTAGAGAAAGGATGAGTCAAATGCTTAGAATAGAACTTAACTCCCCATTATTCAGATAATAATTAAGAAAGAAGGTATGTCTCTCAAATAAACATGTTGGGCCCTTCAATTGGTGTATAAGTAAATAATCATAATACATTTCTCATGTTAGTATTGGATAGAAGAATATGGTCACATTCTTTTCATCAAGTCTACATCTTGGCCATCTTTCTTAATCTATGTCACCAATATAAGTCCCTTTCCTTCTCTTTAGAAGTTCAAGATTTCATCTTTACATAGCAAATTTTGTCTTGTAGAAAAAAATACAAGACTCAGGATGATATAACCTTCCTCCAAAGAGACTTTACAATTCATTCTGGGGGATGGTTGGACTGGCATCCCTAGTAATCTCCAGTCACCTTAACCTAATTTGGACTGAGATGATTTCAAACTGACTTGTATCCCTGTGAAGGCTGAGACAATATCTGGAACATTTTTATTTATGAATGCAACACTTTGCATTCCAAATCCTGTGTTTACCAGAACCCCTACTACTTGATAGGCCTTAAGCTCTAATTCTTGTGCCTTCTCAGCTTCATGATTGTCTTCAAATGTCTGGTCAGCTTCTCAGCCTCCCAGTCATCTCTGGAACTGGCAGGTGCCTCTAAGGTAAAATCAGTACTAACTACAGAACTGACCTGTTTGGGTTTCCCTCCTCACTGGGATATTGGCCCTGTACTTCGGTAGAATACTGCTTTGGTATCTTCTTTGGCTACAGCTTTGATGCCTTCACACAGGCATTTCCTATTTTAAGTCTAGATTTTTCTTGTTGTTCAGTGTGCCTCTATGTGTGTGGGGGGGGTGTGTGGAAGAGTTGGTCTGAAATATCTATCTCATCTTTACTAGAACTCTGATATTTTTATATTACTGAATTCCAGTGGCAACTGCATATACAGATTTCCCTGTCCTGTTTGTGAAATTAAAGACATTCATTTACAAAGGATAGGGAAGTTTCGTAGAATTGGTGTTATGGTATTTGGGAGGCTTCTAAGACATGGAAAATAGCAGCCCCTAAACTTGAATGACACATCCTCTTTGCTGCTTCTCTTTTGTCTTCTGGGTAAGAGAAAGATGATGTTTCCCTCATGGCCTATGTCTCACTGTAGAGGTCCTGCTCCCATATGTATTAGGGTTCTTCAGAGGAACATAATCCATAAACATATATAAAATAATATGATTTTTTATAGGAAGTTGATTCATGTGCTTATGGATGCTGGAAAGTTCCAGGATATTCTAGGTGAGCTAGCAAAATGGAATCCCAGAAAAGCTGCTGGTGAAGTTCTAATTTGAGTCTGAACGTCTGAGAACCAGGCAAGCTTGAGACCCAAAAAGAGCCAATGTTTCAGTTCAAGTACTAAGACAGGAAAAAGTCAATGTCCCAATTCAAAGACAGCCATACAGGAAGCATACCTTGTTACTTGGGGGTCTCCCAAATAAATCTGTTCTATTCAGGCTTTCAACTGACTGGATGAGGCCCTCCCACATTAGGGAGAGCAAACTGCTTTCTTCAGTCTACCAATTTAAATGTTAATCTCATTAAAAAAAAAAATACCCTCCCAGAAACACCTAGAATAATATTTGACCAAGTATCTGGTCACCTTGTGGTTGAGTTAAGTTGATAATAACATTAACCTTCACACGAGAATTAAACTTACTATGATCTGAGGGTGACTTTCAGAAGGCATGGGAAAAGTTTTTTACAAAGAGAATTTTCAAGAGTTGCTAAACTTTGCCATCCACAACCAGGGAATTTTGTGGGAGTACATTTTAAAGGTTGATGAATGAGGATGGAAAATGATTTCTGCTCAGTTCCTGGAAGTGGTGAGTTCCTATGACATTCAATTCAGTGCTCAGTTTTAGAAAGCTAGTGGGAGTTATCCTGAATCTCATGACGCTAAGGGATATGAGGACCAGATATTGGCCCACAGTAAATGTAAGGCCAGACTTTCCTTAGAATCACCTAGGAAGTATTCTTGGCAAAAAGTCCAAACTGAATATAATTGAGCCTCTAGATTTAACCACCACTTACTGGAAATACAGGGACTCCAACTATACATTAAATGACACCACAAGGATGGAATTGCAAGGTGCAGAATGTGGAATATTCTACAGGACAAGTACGATCCACTTTACTCAATAAATACATGTCAGGAAAAGATAAAGGGGGAATTTATACATTAAAAGGGACTGAAGAGACTCCTATGGACCAAATGTAATGTATAGACTGGATTCTGATTCGAATGTTCCAGACGTAAAAGAAATGAAAATTAACAGCAAATTTATCACCTCACCATGGAACATGTTCCAGATTGCTCCTAGAAGTTAGGGAAAGCTATACACTGACTGAAATTATCTTTAAATTTCTGGAAGCTTGTACTATGTTTTCTAAAAAATGCTGCTTAATGGCTACGGTCGCCAAACTGTGGAAAGAACCAAGATGCCCTTCAACGGATGAATGGATAAGGAAAATGTGGTCCATATACACTATGGAGTATTATGCCTCCATCAGAAAGGATGAATACCCAATTTTTGTATCCACATGGACGGGACTGGAAGAGATTATGCTGAGTGAAATAAGTCAAGCAGAGCGAGTCAATTATCATATGGTTTCACTTATTTGTGGAGCATAACAAATAGCATGGAGGACAAGGGGAGATGAAGAGGAGAAGGGAGTTGAGGGAAATTGGAAGGGGAGGTGAACCATGAGAGACTATGGACTCTGAAAAACAATCTGAGGGTTTTGAAGGGGCAGGGGGTAGAAGGTTGGGGGATCCAGGTGGTGGGTATTGGAGAGGGCACGGATTGCATGGAGCACTGGGTGTGGTGCAAAAACAATGAATACTGTTACAATGAAAATAAATTTAAAAAATTAATAAAAAAAATCCTGCTTAACTTTTTGATTGTGGTAGTAATTACTCCAGTATATGTATATGTCAGAATTCATAGACTTATATACCAAAAGCGATGTATTTTACTATACATAAATCCTAAGTTATTATAACTGGACTTTACAGAAGAAAAAGAAATGGCCACAGAAAACAATAGAAAAGAACAACCTGAAGGACAAAATCCGAGGTTTTGAAGGACAAAGGTCAAGGCAATTCCAACTGCCATGAGCAGTGACCAACAACTGCAGTGACCTAAAATTGTGCTCCCTGCTAGAGCTGGGCACCCTGCACTTTCTGCCCAAGAGAATTTGATCACTGCTACGGGGCTGTAACAGTTGTGTTTTCCATTCTCTTTTCTGAATTGAAATTTTACTTTAAGAGGTTGGATTTTGGCCATACTCTGCCACAGTCTATTGGGTGTGTGAGTAGGGTGAAAGGGAACAGGCAGATTCATCTCTGGCTATGAGGAGCTGCATCCAGACATGATGGGGAGACATGCATGTGACCCAGAATTCTGGACTATCTTGTGGGTGGCGAAGTATGCTTTGTAAGTGGAAAGAAGAGTGTATATAGATACCAGAGAGGCTAGATGAGTGGGTTGACATGATAGATCATCCAAAATCCATTTTCCCTTTATTCCAAAGCAAGAAAATTTAAGGCTGGGCATCTATCTGGTCATCCAGAAAAACACCACATTTCACAGCCTAACTCTCAGTTAAGTGAGCTACACAACCATGTTGTAGACAACGGTTACCAGCAGCTGTGATATATGCGTTTTCTAGATGGTGTTCTTAAGAAGAGGTATACTCCCCTTTTGTACATTTTTGTTCTACTCCTGGCTGTTGTGTAGGTGTGTTAGCCAGAGGTTTAGTGGCCATCTTTGACCTGACAGAGAAAACCTAACACCATCACACCCTGAAACTCCCACAACCACAGAGGGCTGTATCTTTACACTACCATGTGAGAAATAACCTCATTCTATTTTTCTTTTGAAATTTAGCAGTTGTTCCTGTACCTTTCTAACACACATACAGATACAGAGTTTCTGAACCAACAATTTCTCTGAGATTTATGGCTTCAGCACAACTGAGAGGCGATCACATATTTGGACAATCAAAGGCTAGTTGGTAGGAAGAGTGTATCAGAGATCTGTGCGGGTAAAAGAGTTTCAACTGAAGGGATTAATTGCTAGAACACTTTTAGAAGATGTATTTATTTGTGAGGGCAGGGAGGGACAGAGGGAGAGAATGTTTCAAGCTAAGCACAGAACCTGGCACAGGGCTCAATCCCCTAACCCATGAGATCATGACTGGAGCCAATGAAACTAAGAGTTGGATGCTTATACCAATGAGCTCCCCAGCCATCCTTAGAACATCTTTAGAATGACAAAAGCAGTGGGAGGGATTCAAAGGGCCAGCGCTGGAATGGAGTTCAAGAATTCACCCTCTTAGTTGGAAACCAGGGATCAGGAAGGTGGATGAGGAAGCTGTTAAAAATGCCTCTCCACACTATCAAAGTAAATGACCAGACATCGCAATATGGATATTTTAGCTGCTGCTACTGCTTGCAATCACTCTTCAATACACATGAAGCTGAGGACTAGACACTGACACTTAACGGTGGCCAACACTACTCTCTCTAGACACTCATTTCTCTATGACATTGTTTGCCAGAAGAGAAAAGATGGTCTCCATCTTATTTCTATCTCCCAATAAGAGGCAAGTGCATCTATTTTAAAGAATCTGATTTACAATCTTAGTTGCAAATTAGAGATATTATTTATTTTCTTCAAATTTCTATTTAAATTCTAGTTAACATATAGTGTGATATTAATTTCAGTAGAGTCTAGTGATTCATCACATACATACAGCACCCAGTGCTCAACAAGACAAGTGCCTTCCTCAATATTCATCACCCATTTAGCCCATCCCCCACCCATCTCCCCCCATCAACCCTTCAGTTTATTCTTATGGTTTGTTTCCCTCTCTCTTCTTATTTTTCCCCCTTCCCCATACATCCATCTGCTTTGTTTCTTAAATTCCACATGAATAAAATCATGGTATTTGTCGTTCTCAGACTTATTTTACTTAGCATAAGACACTTTAGCTCCATCCACATTATTACAAATGACAAGATTTCATCATTTTGATGGCTGAGTAATATTCCACTGCAAATATATACCACATCTTCCATTTCTTTTTTTTTTTTTTAAGATTTTATTTATTTATTTGAGAGAGAGACAGTAAGAGAGAGCTTGAGGGAAGAGAAGATCAGAGGGAGGAGCAGACTCCCCATGGAGCTGGGAGCCAGATGTCGGACACGATCCTGGAACTCGGGGATCATGACCTGAGCAGAAGGCAGTTGCTTAACCAACTGAGCCACCCAGGTGCCCCCACATCTTCCATTCATCAGCTGATGTATACCTGGGCTTTTACCGTAGTTTGGCTATTGTTAGCAATGCTGCTCGGGTTAACAATACACATCAGGGTATATGTGACACTTGCTCAGCAGGGAGCCTGCTTCTTTCTCTGCCTCCAACTCCCCCTGCTTGTGCTCTCTCTGACAAATTTTTAAAAAATAAAAATAAAAAGAATATTCATTACACTTTAAGGAAACAGCCCCCAATACTCTAAGCTATTGGCATATTTTCTTGAATAAAACATTTTTTTTTCCTAGTGTTCCATGGGTACAGTCTGATGAGACTGAAACAACTCTTGTTTGTTATCATTTTCATTATGGTTCTCATTGTTCTCTTCCATTAAGAATTTATACAACCTCTCATTCTTCTGTTTAACATCATAAAGAATTGAATACATAGAATAGCCAAATTCAATAATGGCATGTTCTCTACCACCATGAGCATAAAAATGCCCAACAGTGTGCATAGCAACTAATTCACCAGATGTATTAAACACTGGGGAGCCAGAGGACCCATTGGAAAAACAGGTATCATAGCTAAGTGTGTTAGTGTTACAGACTTCTGGTAGGAAACTTCTTTGGGTGAACATAGAGAAAGCATTGTAAGTGGCAGCATGGGGTCCTACCACCTCATCTCGATGCTGTTCTGGGTACCTCTCTAACCGCTGATTTACAGGAACCACAGCACAGCCATCTATTTTCTTGACCTGGCCTTCTGGGTGACCAATTATATAAATCAAACCATCAGGCGGTGGAGAGGAAATTCGTCTAAACAGGCCTGGAGGAAATCCATTTCTATTTTTGCTTAGCTTTAAAATGGCATAATCTAGAGGTCCATCAGACACTTCAAACCATGGCTCAATGTCATACCAATCAACATTGTTAGGGAAGAACCTTTTATAATTAAAAGATACCTTTGCACATTTGCTTATTATATCTGGCCAAAACCTTGGATCTCTGCCTTCTCCCACCATAAAATGTATTACATGCCGACAGGTGAAAATATAATCATGATTGAAGACAAAGCAAGTAGCATTCCCTGTGATTCCATTATTGTTCCATGTCATGATCCCAACTGACTCACTAAGATGGAGAAGATCTTCACAGGTTGCAACTGAAGTAGAATTTTCAGTCACTTTTCCAAAATACTTTTTATATACGTTGAACTGTTGAAAGCTTGTCAGTTTGGTTCTCCTCTTTTCATCCTGAAAATACTTTCTCATCCGAAGTGCTTCCTCCTTCAAATTTGGGTATTGATCCATTATACTTTTGTTGAACAATTGGCAATTCTTTAGCCAGAGGTCAGTTGCTGTCCTCGGGATAGTTTGCTTAATAACATGCTGCATAACCACATGGGGCTTTTGCCTATGTCTTGAGTTATTCTTCCAGTGTCTTCTGTTGAAACTATTACTATAATAATTCCTAATTCTAGAAATTGTGCGTCGCTTTTTACCTGCAATATCATGCGCTAGATTCTGAGGTAGGACGATTTTTTCTCTGTTGGCCTCTACATCTTCAGTGTCCCCATCTGTCTCTGGTTCCTGTTCTTTGATCTCAGACTGTATCTGATTCCAGGGACTGGTTTCATCATTGGCATTTTCATTCTGTTTATTCCTTATTTTAGGGGCACCTTTACTGACACGTTTCTTAAAAATGTCCATTTCTAAGGTTTTTCCAGATACTTCATCCACCAGGGACTGTTTTCCATGAATTTTCTGATGATCTTCCCTTATTTCCCATTCAAACTCGTCAAGGTCAGAACGAAATCGGCCATCCTTGACTAGAGCTTCTTTGATAGTCTCACCCTTTAAGGCATAGATACAAAGTGTACTTCCTTTTTCGTAAACTTCCTTGATCCTGAGAATCTTCTTTACATTCCTTCCAACAGAAACCACATGAAAAAGAACGCATTCCATGTTCGGATCTTCACACTGGCGTAGTATCTGGTCATCTTCCAGGTCACTCTTTTTTGGACCAGGTGTTATATTAAAATGGGCATTTTCAGGTAGGCACTTGAGAGGCATTCCTAAATTTACATATCCGCGTATTGTATTCTTTTCATAAACAAAGATGTTCTTATTAAGATGCTTCTCCATCCTTTTACTGAAATTGCCATTTGCTCTCAGGGCTGAGTAGATATTCTCTGTGAGTTTACCATGTGCTGTAAACACACTAAAGTCTGATTTCCCAGAGGGTTTATTCAACGAAAAAGTAAAAAAACATTTTTTATGGGTGTTCAGGTCTGGATTCTGAATTTCCACAGATGCTTCATGCTTGACTTCACTTTTTAGCTTAACGAGACTGCTACGTTCTTTACTGTCAGAGAGAGAGTGAGCGGCAGGTGGGCCAAGACGCGTCTGCGTCAAGACCGTATCCTTAAAAAAGGAAAGACCAAGAACTTAGTAAGAACCACCTTTAATAATAATGTTTCATGTTTTTCTACTTATAAAACTAAGACATGCTGTGAAGAAGAAGTGGATAATAACATGGATAATGAATAATGGAGAAAAAATACCAATCATTACTCTATCACCAGAGATAACCATTCTACATGTTGTTTTATTTGTTTCTATGATTTTACAAGCACACAGAAATCTTATGTTCTTTAAATTGTGCTATGCTGCATGAACTTCCTCTTTACTAAGCAACCTGCCACTGATTGACATGTCATGAAATATATTTGTATTTAATGACATTATATGCCATTAAATAACCTCTGAAACAATTTGAGGAGCCACAGGATGTGTCACTGTACAGTAATTTCTAATTCATTCTTCTGTTGCTGGATACTTAAGACTGTTTCCCAGTTTTTACTACTCTAAATATGACAAATAGTTCTATACATAAAACATTTTGTCGGAATGTCGGAAACAGAATATTTCCCTAGGCCAGTTTCCCAGCTGTAGAAATACTGAGACTAAGGTTACAACGTACTTCACAACATCTATGCTGCCAAACTGCTTTCCACAGAAATTGTATCAATTCCTCTTGCTCCTTCTCCACTTGCTGCCCCAAAAGACCGACCATATGGCTGACTCCTCCAAAGGATTTCAGTACTATTATCTTAAATGTCTGCCAATTGATAGATGAAATGCCATTTAATTTGACTGTTTTTAAAATCTGCATTACTTAATAGTAAAGCTGGAGTTATTTAATGCACCTCTTGGACAGCTGAAACATCACCTTTCAAAAATTCCCAACAAGTATCTGTTTTGTTCTACTCTGTATTTCTTTAAACAGCACTAAGGAAATACGTGATAT
>NW_022632159.1:12720-15834 GCF_010015895.1 Lontra canadensis | reverse complement strand
TGTTGAATAGCAGTGGTGATAACGGACATCCCTGCCGTGTTCCTGACCTTAGCGGAAAAGCTTTCAGTTTTTCTCCATTGAGAATGATATTTGCGATGGGTTTTTCATAGATGGCTTTGATAATATTGAGGTATGTGCCCTCTATCCCTACACTTTGAAGAGTTTTGATCAGGAAGGGATGCTGTACTTTGTCAAATGCTTTTTCAGCATCTATGGAGAGTATCATATGGTTCCTGTTTTTTCTTTTATTAATGTGTTGTATCACATTGATTGATTTGCGGATGTTGAACCAACCTTGCAGCCCTGGAATAAATCCCACTTGGTCGTGGTGAATAATCCTTTTAATGTACTGTTTAATCCTATTGGCTAGTATTTTGGTGAGAATTTTTGCATCTGTGTTCATCAAGGATATTGGTCTGTAGTTCTCTTTTTTGATGGGATCCTTGTCTGGTTTGGGGATCAAGGTGATGCTGGCCTCATAAAATGAGTTTGGAAGTTTTCCTTCCATTTCTATTTTTTGGAACAGCTTCAAGAGAATAGGAATTAGTTCTTCTTTAAATGTTTGGTAGAATTCCCCCGGGAAGCCGTCAGGCCCTGGGCTTTTGTTTGTTTGGAGATTGTTGATGACTGTTTCAATCTCCTTACTGGTTATGGGTCTGTTCAGGCTTTCTATTTCTTCCTGGTTCAGTTGTGGTAGTTTATATGTCTCTAGGAATGCATCCATTTCTTCCAGATTGTCAAATTTGTTGGCATAGAGTTGCTCATAATATGTTCTTATAATTGTCTGTATTTCTTTGGTGTTAGTTGTGATCTCTGCTCTTTCATTCATGATTTTATTTATTTGGGTCCTTTCTCTTTTCTTTTTGATAAGTCTGGCCAGGGGTTTATCAATCTTATTAATTCTTTCAAAGAACCAGCTCCTAGTTTCATTGATTTGTTCTATTGTTTTTTTGGTTTCTATTTCATTGATTTCTGCTCTGATCTTTATGATTTCTCTTCTCCTGCTGGGTTTAGGGTTTCTTTCTTGTTCTTTCTCCAGCTCCTTTAGGTGTAGGGTTAGGTTGTGTACCTGAGACCTTTCTGGTTTCTTGAGAAAGGCTTGTACCGCTATATATTTTCCTCTCAGGACTGCCTTTGTTGTGTCCCACAGATTTTGAACCGTTGTATTTTCATTATCATTTGTTTCCATGAATTTTTTCAATTCTTCTTTAATTTCCTGGTTGACCCATTCATTCTTTAGAAGGATGCTGTTTAGTCGCCATATGTTTGGGTTCTTTCCAAATGTCCTCTTGCGATTGAGTTCTAGCTTCAGAGCATTGTGGTCTGAAAATATGCAGGGAATGATCCCAATTTTTTGATAACAGTTAAGACCTGATTTAGAACCAAGGATGTGATCTATTCTGGAGAATGTTCCATGTGCACTAGAGAAGAATGTGTATTCTGTTGCTTTGGGATGAAATGTTCTGAATATATCTGTGATGTCCATCTAGTCCAGTGTGTCATTTAAGGCCTTTATTTCCTTGTTGATCTTTTGCTTGGATGATCTGTCCATTTCAGTGAGGGGAATGTTAAAGTCCCCTACTATTATTGTATTATTGTCGATGTGTTTCTTTGATTTTGTTATTAATTGGTTTATATAGTTGGCTGCTCCCACGTTAGGGGCATAGATATTTACAATTGTTAGATCTTCTTGTTGGACAGATCCTTTGAGTATGATATAGTGTCCTTCTTCATCTCTTATTATAGTCTTTGGTTTAAAATCTAAGTGATCTGATATAAGGATTGCCACTCCTGCTTTCTTCTGATGTCCATTAGCATGGTAAATTGTTTTCCACCCCCTCACTTTAAATCTGGAGGTGTCTTCGGGTTTAAAATGAGTTTTTTGTAGGCAACATATAGATGGGTTTTGCTTTTTTATCCATTCTGATACCCTGTGTCTTTTGATTGGGGCATTTAGCCCATTAACATTCAGGGTAACTATTGAGAGATATGAATTTAGTGCCATTGTATTGCCTGTAAGGTGACTGCTATTGTATATTGTTTCTGTTCCTTTCTGATGTACTACTTTTAGGTTCTCTCTTTGCTTAGAGGACCCCTTTCAATATTTCCTGTAGAGCTGGCTTGGTGTTTGCAAATTCTTTCAGTTTTTGTTTGTCCTGGAAGCTTTTAATCTCTCCTTCTATTTTCAATGATAGCCTAGCTGGATATAGTATTCTTGGCTGCATGTTTTTCTCGTTTAGTACTCTGAATATATCATGCCAGCTCTTTCTGACCTGCCAGGTCTCTGTGGATAAGTCTGCTGCCAATCTAATATTTTTACCATTATTCTTCTCCCGGGCTGCTTTCAGGATTTTCTCTTTGTCACTAAGACTTGTAAATTTGACTATTAGGTGACGGGGTGTGGACCTATTCTTATTGATTTTGAGTGGGGTTCTCTGAACCTCCTGGATTTTGATGCTTGTTCCCTTTGCCATATTGGGGAAATTCTCTCCAATAATTCTCTCCAATATACCTTCTGCTCCCCTCTCTCTCTCTTCTTCTTCTGGAATCCCAATTATTCTAATGTTGTTTCGTCTTATGGTGTCACTTATCTCTCGAATTCTGCCCTCGTGGTCCAGTAGTTGTTTGTCCCTCTTTTGTTCAGCTTCCTTATTCTCTGTCATTTGGTCTTCTATATCACTAATTCTTTCTTCTGCCTCATTTATCCTAGCAGTGAGAGCCTCCATTTTTGATTGCACCTCATTAATAGCTTTTTTTATTTCAACTTGATTAGATTTTAGTTCTTTTATTTCTCCAGAAAGGGCTTTTATATCTCCCGAGAGGGTTTCTCTAATATCTTCCATGCCTTTTTCGAGCCCAGCTAGAACCTTGAGAATCGTCATTCTGAACTCTAAATCTGACATATTACCAATGTCTGTATTGATTAGGTCCTTAGCCTTTGGTACTGCCTCTTGTTCTTTTTTTTGTGGTGAATTTTTCCGCCTTGTCATTTTGTCCAGATAAGAGTATATGAAGGAGTAAGTAAAATACTAAAAGGGTGGCAACAACCCCAGGAAAATTACTTTAGCCAAATCAGAAGAGATCCCAAATCGTGGGGGGGGGGGGGGGGGGGGG
>NW_022632159.1:0-12620 GCF_010015895.1 Lontra canadensis | reverse complement strand
AAACCAATAATGAAAAAAATATAAAAAGGAAAAAATATATATATATTGGATAAACTAGTTAAAAAACGTTAAAAAAGAAAAGGGTAAAAGTTTAAAAAAAATTTAGCAGAAGAAGAGAAAAAAATTGAAAAAGAAAAAAAAAATTAAATTAACTGCAAGGCTAAAGAATCATGGGGAGAAAGACATGAGTTCCGTGCTTTGCTTTCTCCTCCTCTGGAATTCCGCTGCTCTCCTTGGTATTGAAACCGCACTCCTCGTAAGTGAACTTGGTCCTGGCTGGGTTTCTTGTTGATCTTCTGGGGGAGGGGCCTGTTGTAGTGATTTTCAAGTGTCTTTGCCCCAGGCGGAGTTGCACCGCCCTTACCAGGGGCCGGGCTGAGTAATCCGCTCTGGTTTGCTTTCGGGAGCTTTTGTTCCCTGAGCGCTTTCCGTAGAGTCCGGAGGACGGGAAGGAAGATGGCGGCCTCCCAGTCTCCGGCCCGGAGGAGCCGAGAGCTAGGGGTCCCACTCCTCAGTGCGCCCTCAGGGAACAGCGTCCAATTACTCCCGTCTGCCTGGCCTCCGGCCACGCTCCGAGCTCACCGAGCCTGCGACCGGTTCAAGGTAACCCCGAGCTGTGAGCTCACTCCTCGGCTCCGTCTCTGTAGCCGGCTTCCCTGTTCTAATACCTGCAAGCTCTGCGACACTCAGACACCCCGATCCTTCTGTGACCCTGCGGGACCTGAGGCCACACTGGCCCCGCGTGGGCTTCACCCCAGTTAAGCCTCTGGAGCGATGTCTCTCAGCGGAACAGACTTTTAAAAGTCCCGATTTTGTGCTCCGTTGCTCCGCCGCTTGCCGGGAGCCGGCCCCTCCCCCCGGGGTCTGTCTTCCCGTCCCTTTGGATTCACTTCTCCGCCAGTCCTACCTTTCAGCAAGTGGTTGATTTTCTGTTTCTAGAATTGCTGTTCTTCTTCTCTTCGATCTCCCGTTGGATTTGTAGGTGTTTGCAATCTTTAGATAAGCTATCTAGCTGATCTCCCGAAACCTGAAGTAGTCTCAGCTGCTACTTCTCCGCCATCTTGACTCCCCTCCAGTGGTTTCATCTTAATAATGACAGAGGGAGGTGCCTGCATGGTGTACTTATTCCCTAATGACTGGGGAAGGTGGAGGGCAAGCTTCTGCATGACATATTCCTCTCTCTCCTCACTGATTAGAACTCCATGTACAACAAGGCTCTTCACAACACTAGAGCTTAAAGGAATCCCTGGAACAGAGCAATTAGTAGCAATTACTAAATTGAACCAGTGATCAAAAATCTCCCAAAAAACAAGAGCCCAGGACCAGATGGCTTCTAGGGGAATTCCACTAAATATTTAGAAATGGAAGGAAAACTTCTAAACTCATTCTAAGAGGCCAGAATTACCCTGGTATCAAAACCAGATAAAGACTCCACTAAAAAAAAAAAAAAAAAAAAAAAAAAAAATACAGGCCAATATCCCTGATGAACATGGATGCAAAAATCATCATAACACTAGCAAACTTAATCTAGCAATACATTAAAAAAAAAAATCATCCACCACAATCAAGTGGGATTTATTCCTGCCTTGCGGGAGTGTGGGGGCTTAATATTTACAAAACCAATGTCATACACCACATTGATGAAAGAAAGGTTAAAAACCATCCAATTATTTCAATATATGTAGAAAAAGCATAAAACATCCATTCATGATGAAAACCCTCAAAAAGACAGATTTAGAGGGATATCCCTCAACATAATAAAAGCTATCTATGAAAAACCCACAGCTAATATCATCCTTAATGAGGAACAACAGCTATTTTCCTCTACAGTTAGGAACAAGATAGGGATGTCTACTCTCACCACTATTATTTAACATAGTACTGGAAGTCCTAGCCTCAGCAGTTGGACAACAAAAAGAAATAAAAGGCATCCCAATTAGCAAGAAAGAAGTCAAACTTTCACTACTTGCATATGGCATGATTATTATACAGAAAACCCAAAAGACTCCACCAAAAAACTTCTAGAACTGATGAACATTTTTTTTTCGAGTAGGAAAGATCCTTTTATTGGGGTGACACAGAGCGTGCATAGTCCATGATAAAATGACTTAAGAGAAAGATCCGGAAGTGCCGACTTCTCTCCCTGGCACACATTTCAGAGCAAAGCCTGGGCACGGGATAGGTCCCAGCTGAGTCTTCAAGGCCAGGACTGGACAGTAGGAGCAGGGAGAAGGGCTCCCACCCATGCTGCCAGCCTACAGCAGGGCCCTGGCTCTAGACCCGTGCAGACACGCTCTGGTTTTTCCGGAGGAAAATTGGGGTGGAGGGGGTTGAGGGCAGAAAGGGGAATCTGGGGGTGGGGTGGGGTTGTGAATAACAATGTTTTTTAAAAAGCATCTACTAACATCACACTAGTGGGTCTGACGTCCCCTTTTCCCATCGCTCGGTACATTTTACAGCATAAGTAAAAACTCGAGGAAAATAAATACATTGGCTCCTGTGAGGCTGGAAGTGGTGTGGATAGTCGGGTGTGGGTGGGCGGTGGGGGCAGGGCGGGGGCACTTACACAAGGCAGGCGGGCGAGGAGCAGACAAGACAGGAGGCACCTGTCGGGGAGTGAGCTGTAGGATACAAAATCAACATGCGGAAATCTGTTGCATTTCTATACACCAATAATGAAGCAGCAGAAAGAGAAATTGAGGAATTGCTTCCATTTACAATTGCACCAGAACCAATAAGACACTTTACCAAAGAGGCAACAGACCTGTATACTGAAAACTATGAAACACTGATGAAAGAAATTGAAGAGGACACGTGAAATGGAAAGACATTCCACTCTCATGGGTTGGAAGAATATTGTCAAAATATCTGTAATACAAAACAATCTACACATTTAATGCTATCCCCATCAAAGGACTAATAACATTTTTCATAGAGTTAGAACAAACAATCCTAAACTGGAATCACAAAAAGACATGAAATAGCCAAAGCAATCTTGAAAAAGAAAAACAAAGCTGAAGACATTACAATTCCAGACTTTATGATATTACAAAACTGTAGTGATCAAAAAAGTATAGTACCGGCACAAAAATAGACCCATAGGTCAGTAGAACACAATAGAACACCCAGAAATGAACCCAAAATTATATGACCAATTAACCTTTGATTAAGCAGAAAATATCCAATGCAAAAAAGACGGTATCCTCAACAAGATGGTGTTGGGAAAACAGGACAGCAATATGCAGAAGAATGAAACTAGACCACTTTCTTATACCATATGCAAAAATTAATTTAAAATGGATTGAAGACTTAAATGTGAGACCTGAAACCATAAAAATCTTAGAAAAGAGCATAGGCAGTAACCTCTTTGACATTGGCTATAGCAACTTTTTTTCTAGATAGATCTCTTGAGGCAGGGAAAGCAAAAACAAAAATAAACCTTTGGGAATTCATCAAGATAAAAAGCTCCTACTCAGCAAAGGAAACAATCAACAAAACTAAAAGACAACATACAGAATGGGAGAAGATATTTGCTGTATCTGATAAAGAGTTAGTATACAAAATATATAAAATATATAAAAACTTCTAAAACTCAACACTCAAAAAACATAATTCAGTAAAAAAATGGGCAGAAAACATGGACATTTCTCTAAACATGACATATAGATGGCCATCAAGACCCATGAAAAGTTGTTTATCAGCACTTACCAGGAAAATGCAGATCAAAACTACAATGGGATATCACTTTACACCTATCAGAATGTCTAAAATCAACAATGGAAGTAACAGGTGTTGGTGAGGATGTGGAGAAAAAGGAACCCTCTTACACTGTTGGTAGGAATGCCAACTGGCACAGCTACTCTGAAAAACAGTATGGAGATTCCTGAAAAAGTTAAAAATAGAACTACTCTATGATCCAGCAATTGCAATACTAGGAATTTACCTACAGAATACAGAAGTACTAATTCAAAGAGCTACAGGCAGCCTGATATTTGTAGCAGCATTATCTACAATAGTCAAATTATGGAAACAGCCCAAGTGTCTATGAATAGTAGAATGGGTGAAGAAGATGTGGTATGTGTGTACACACAGACACACACACATACACACAGAGGAATATTTTTCAGCCATCGAAAAGTGAAATCTTGCCATTTGCAATGACATGGGTGGAGTTAGAGGGTATACTGCTAAGTGAAACAAGTCAGTCAGAGAAAATATACCATATGACTTCACTCATATGGAATTTTAGAAATGAAACAAATGAATAGGGGGGGAAAGAGGAAAACCAAGATACAGACTCTTAACTGTAGAAAATAAACTGGTGGTTTCCAGAGGGGAGGTGGATAGTGGATGGGTTACATAGGTGATGGAGATTAAGGAGTGCACTTATGATGAGCACTTCGTGTTCTATGTAAGTGTTGAATCACTATATTGTATACCTGAAACTAATATTACCATATTAAATAACTGGACATTGAATAAAAACTTAAAAAGAATCACAGTGGTTGGGGCGCCTCGTAGCTCAGTGGGTTAAAGCCTCTGCCTTCGGCTCAGGTCATGATCCCAGGGTCCTGGGATTGAGCCATACATCGGGCTCTCTCCTCAGCAGGGAGCCTGCTTCCTCCTCTCTCTCTGCTTGCCTCTCTGCCTACTTATGATCTCTGTCTGTCAAATAAATAAATAAAATCTTTACAAAAAAAAAAAAAGAAGAATCACAGTGGTTTTCCTTGAGACTACTGGGTGCAGCCACTGTGGAAAAGAGTATGGAGATTCCTCAAACAATTAAAAATACATATAAAGCAAAGGAAGAATGACAATTACTGATAAGAACTGCCACTAATTCCAGGAAAAGTTAAGGCTAATTTTTTTTTAAGTCATAATGAAATAAAATTCTATATGAATAGTAATTGTCAAGTAGAGTAACAACATTCAAACTTTTTAAATACATGATTTTTCTTTGATTTGAAAATCTGTTTTGCTTTACATTGGCTTTGGTAAATATCTTGCTATTATATCTGTATCAAATGACAAAATGGCCTGTTAAAAAAGGAATAAAGAAAAAAAAATGTTTTCTTGTCCTTGTCTGATAATTTTGACATCTATGTCCATTCTGATTTGGTTTCAATGGATTTTTCTTTATTATGGGTCATATTTTCTTCTTTACTTGCCTATAATTTTTAGTTATATTAATATGGTAAATTTTATTTCAGTTGCTAGTTATCTTTTGTAGTCATATACATTTTGAGTTTTGTTTTAGGATGTAGTTAAGCTACACAGAAAGAGCTTGGTCCTTTTGGGTTTTCCTTTTAAAATTGGTTAACAAAAGTAAGAGCAACATTTAGTCTAGGACGGATTATCTACTAGGGAGGCAGGAATCTTGAGTACTCAAACCAATTTTCCAGGAATTATGATTTTTTTTCCTGTCTGAAGAGAACAAGTGCTATTCCTGGCCCTGAATGAAGATCTCTAGGATTCCTCTAACAAAGCCAATTTATTCTTTTTTTAATGTACTCCCAATTTATTTGTATTTATAGGAGCTTCTCTACAATATAGTCTAAATATTTTAATCTTAAATTCATAGTCCACTACTGTATGGTTACAATCATTTGAGTTTATCAGTTTTGTTATATCTCAAAGCACTTCGGGTAGATTTTCCCCTTTCTGGGAATTGTTCTCCCTGTTTTCATTTCTGTGTCTTTGTTCTTGCTATTTTGTATAAGAGACAGTGACCACAACAAAATAAATAGTCTACGAATGGTAGATACTTCCTTTTCTCCTAAAGAAACTGTCCTATTGCCTCATCTGTACTTGTTGAAATCATCCTGCATCTCAAGATCCAGTTCTTCGGGAAGTTTCAGTGCTTTCAATTGGAATAAATTTCATCTTTTTCTCCATGAATCTTCCGATATAATTTCAAATTTTATATTGTACTAAAATTGGTTAATGTTTTGACAAATATTTAATTCCTACTATATGTTCTCTACTGTTAAGTTATAGCATATTTTAGGATAGGAACTGAGTATTAATAATTTTTGGATGCCTTGGGATGGATAAAGCAAAATACCCAGGAAAGCAAGCTTTTAATACTTGATTTGGTGGCTACCTGCCATTAGCTGGCTACACTTGCTGTTATCAGATTCTGACAGGATTCTCTTACATTACTCAGGAGCATTATTAATTACATTTAAATGAATAAATCACTGCATTTTCTCACCAGGAAGCATACTTCACTGACTATGTGAAAAGCAGATTAATCACAAATCAATGATTGCATATTTTGGAACTTCTACTCTAGTAACTTTTAATCAGTGTTCACATTTGAAATGACTATTTTTGTCACTATGTCAATGCATTCTGCCATCCTAATCATCAGTCACAGAGACCTCTTATTGCATCCTAATTTATTGCTCTAGAAGACAGCTTATTTTAGATTCTTTAGGGTTCTTACCTTCCTTCCCTCCAAAGTTACATAGTCTATATTTTAGGATACTATGATTTATATGCCATTTTTACATAATGGGGTAATAAACAATCAGAATTTTAATTTTAATTAGCTATGATTAAATGCAGACACAATAAAGTCTAACCAGGCAGAAATCTTGCGATCTGACATAAGAAATTCACAAACATGGACAAAGTACAGACCCTAGAGGAAGATGGGAGTCAACCTGGAGCTAAACAGGGGAACATGTAACATCACTGCTCTCTGATTTGATTCCTAAGGGCATTTCACAATGAATCATTGAGAAATTTCCCACTCATTATAGTCTTGTGACATTTAGAAGAAAACTTGAAATAGGCTTGTGATTTCTCTATTTAAATATTACCCTCTAATTTTATGAGTTATTGGTTCCCTCATTAATTTTATAAGGAAATCTAAAGGAGGGCTAGTTGACAGGAGAAGACTTGGAAATAAGTCACTTTGTCTGTGTTTTGGGGAGCCATGATGAGGAAAAAAGCTGCAATATGACTACAAGGACATTTTAGTGCTTTGTAAATTATTAAGTAATTTGTAGTGAAAGAGAGTTCCAACAAAGAAAAAAGTATTTTGATATCAAAAACTCAGATTTGAATGAATCACAAACTGGACTTGCTCACACAGAAATAAAGAGCACTAGAAATGGTAATGACAGGGGTAGATATAAAAGTTTTTGAAATTATTTATATCCCTGTAAAAGATAATCAACTGTTTAAATTTACCAAAAGATTATAATTTTTTTTTTAATTTTAAAAAATTTTATTTATTTGACAGACAGAGATCACAAGTAGGTAGAAGGCAGGCAGAGAGAGAAGCGGGCTCCTTGCTGAGCAGAGAGCCCAATGCAGGGCTCCATCCCAGGACCCTGGAATCATGACCTGAGCAAAAGGCAGAGGCTTAACCCACTGAGTCACCAGGCACCCCTACTGTAAGGTTTTTAACATACAGAAGTAGAATGTGTGACAACAAACTCAGAGAGGCCAGGAAAGGAAGGGAAGAGAATGTAATTATAAGGTTCTTTTGTGATATGTGAACTAGTATAATATCACCTGAAGTAGATGGTGAGTTAAAAAAATGTACCATAGATCTTAAAGTGACCATTAAAATTACAAAAACAAAGAATGTAACTAGGTAGAAAAAGAGAAAATAAAATAAAAACCCTCAATCCTAAAAGTGACAGAAAAATAGGGCAAACTGAACAATAAAAAGGACAATTAGAAAATGAATAGTGACATGGTAGATTTAAATCCAACCAAATCAATAATCATTTTAAATGTAAAGATTTTAAACTCCCCAATTAAAAGCCAAAAAAATGGACAGATTGGGTAAAAAACAATATCCAATTATGTACACTCTGTAAGAAACCCACTTTATTTTTTATTTTTTTTTAAAGATTTTATTTATTTATTTGACAGAGATCACAAGTAGGCAGAGAAACAGGCAGAGAGAGGAGGAAGCAGGCTCCCCACTGGGCAGAGAGCCCGATGCGGGGTTCGATCCCAGGACTCTGGGATCATGACCTGAGCCGAAAGCAGAGGCTTTAACCCACTGAGCCACCCAGGTGCCCTGAAACCCACTTTAAATATCATGACCCAAATAGGTTAAAATTGAAAAAATGGGACAAGGCTTACCTGGCAGACACTAATGAAAAGAGCTGGAGTGGCTCTATTAATATTAGGCAAACTATTTCAGAGCATAAAAATAATACCGGGTTTAAAAGGACTATTTCACTATGATAAAGGGAATGACTTCTTCAGGACAACATAACAATCCTAAACATTTATTCACCTAATAGTAGAGCTTCAAAATATACAAGACCAAACTGACAGAATAGCAAAGTGATACAGGCAGATCTATAATCTTATTCAGGGATTCAACTTCTTTTTCTTAATACTTCACAGGATAAAGAGATTTAAAAAACTAAGAATATTAAAGTGTTAATAACACTAATAATCAGGTTAATCTAATCAACTTTCAAAGCACATGCGAAAAAAATCAGAATATGCATCCTTTAAGGGTACACTATACATTTACCCAAATAGACCATGTTCCAAGTCAAAATTCAAGACTTAATTTTAAAAGTATTCAAGTCATACAAGTATGTGTTGTCAGACCACAACTGAAAAATCTCTGTAAAATCCTTGAATATTTTGAAATTATAAATGTAGTTCCCAGGAATCTGTGGGTCAAAAAATAACTAAATGAAAATAAAAGTACAGCATATCAAATTTTTGAAGTACAGTTGAAATAATATTTAATGGGAAATTTGTGGCATCATATATTAGAAAAAACTGAAATTACTTCTACTTTCATTTTATGAAACTAGAATAAGAGCAAATAACACTCAAAGTATTTTGTTATGAAGCAAAATAAAAAATGGTGAAAATAAATAAAACCAAAGGCTGATTATTTGAGAGAATAAAATTACACTTTCAGCCAGCATGATCAGGAATATCAGACTGAAGATATAAATTACCAATATAAGGATTGAGAGTGGTGACATCATTTCAGAATTCACAAATACTAAAAGGACAATAAAAAAGGATTATTTTAGGGGTGCCTGGGTGGCTCAGTAGGTTGGGCCTCTGCCGTCGGCTCAGGTCATGATCTCGGGGTCCTGGGATCAAGCCCCACATCAGGCTCTCTGTTCGGCGGGGAGCCTGCTTCCCCCTCTTTCTCTGCCGACCTCTCTGCCTACTTGTGATTTCTGTCTGTCAAATAAGTAAAATTTTTTAAAAAAGAAGGATTATTTTAAAAGAAGGTCAATAAATTTGACATCTTACAGGAAGTCGACAGGTATTTTTCAAAGACTGAAATGACCAAAACTTACCCAAGAAGAAATAGGTAACTCAAATAGCCCCATATTGAATAAAGTAATTGAATTTGTAGTTAAAATTCTTCCCACACAGGACTTGCAGACCCAGATAACTTGACTAGGAAATTATATCAAACATTTAATCAAGAAATACCAATACTGTATATGCTCTTCCAGAAAATTAGAAAAGAGTATGTTCCCATAAATTCTATAGTGACAGCATTACACTGACATTGAAACTAGTCTAAGATTTCATAAGAATATTGCCCTCCAATATCCAAGAGCATGGATGCAAAAATTCCTAATCAAATTTTAGTCAAATTCAACAATATATAATAATGATAATACATCAAAATTATATAGGATTGATCCTAAGAAAACAAGGTTGCTTAAAAATTTGATAATCTATTTTATTGAGTTATCAAACTAACAAAAGAATAAGTGTGACCATCTCATTAGATGTAAAAAGTCATTGACAGATCCAATACCTAGTACTGATAAAAAAAATTCTCAGCCAACGGACTAGAAAGAAATATCATCAACCTACTATGAACATCTATAAAAGACCTACTGGTACATGATACTTAATGGTGAAATACTGAATTATTTCCCCATAAGATCAGGAAAAAGCTAAGGATATTCACAGTCACCGTTTGTATTTAACAACATGCTCAAACTTTTAGTGCACTACAACAAGAAAAAGGTAATAGGTGTTGAGATTGGAAAGGAAGTAGCAGACCATATTTGTAGAGAAAAATCATCTACAAAAAAAAATTCTACCAGTTCTACAAATACTAGAATTAATAAGTGAGTTTAACAAGGTTGTAGGATATAAGGTTAATAAACAGAATTTAAGTGCATTTTTATATGCTCACAATTGTAAATTAAAACTAAAACTCCATAGTTCTATAGTAACATCGCCAAATATGAAGTACTTTTAGAATAATTTTCAAAAGAGATGGAAGAACTTTATAATAAAAACTATAAAATATTGCTGAAAGAAATTTTAAGAAATATGGAAAGAACTGGAGATAGCATGTTAATGGTTTGGAAAACAATATTCAGATGTCAAATCTCTCTAAATTGATCTATATATTTAATGTGATCACTATCAAAATCTCATCAGGTTTTTAATAAAAATTGACAAGCTATAAGATTCATATAGAAATACAAAAAAACCTGGAATAACCACGATGACTGAAAAAGAGGAGCAAAGGTGGAGAACTTACACTACATGATGAATAATTTTTATAAAGCTGTAAGAATCAAAGCAGTGAGATATTGGCTTTAGGATAAAAAAATGAATCTAGAAATAGATTCATGTATAGTTAATTGATTTTTGACAAAGACTCAAAGGCAATTCAATGAACAGATAGTCTTCTCAATAAATGTTGCCTAGCAGTTGGGCTATCCCTATGCAATAAATGTACTTCAGTGTTTAACTCCCACTATGCATAAAAATTAAGTAAAAATGGAAGATAGATCTAAGCCTCTAACATCTAAAAGAAAACATGGAAAGGAGAATTTTAAAAGGGCATGAAGAAACTTTTGGGGTGAGCAATAGGTTTGTTATCTTGATTGAATATTTGTTACCTTGATTATGGTAATAGTTTCATGAATATATAGGTGTGCACGCATATATTATTTTATACTTTAAACATGTAGTTAATTGTTTTATCAATTATACCATAAAGTTCTAAAAAAAAATCCCATTAGTTTATTTTCATGCCTGTTAAGATTTGCATCAAAATCTAACTCATCAGACTCAGATTTTCAAATCAATAAAATTCAAAATTATATATTCATATTTTCATAATTGGTTAAGATTCTACAACATTGGCTTAGGTGAAGTTAGGTGAAGATATAACACTAAAACCATGATCTATTAAGACATCATTGATAAACTGAACTTAAACAGAATGAAGAATGACAGCTTTTAGAAAGAAACTATTTAGAGAATGAAAAGACAAACGAGACTGGGAGAAAGTATTTGCAAATCACATATCTCATGAAAGAATCTGTATCTAGACAATATAAAACAACTTTCAAAACTAAAAAACAAAAAACAAAAAAAACCCCACAAAACCTCAAAATGGGCAAAAATCTCAGCATATACTTCAAAGAAGATATACTGGAGGCAAATAAATACATTAAAATACTAAATATCAATATTCACTAGGAAAATGTAAAATATGAACAGTGAGATACACTACACCTACAACAAATGTGTAATATTAAGAATGACCATGTCAAGTATTGGAGAAACTGGAACTTTCTTACAATGTTGGTGGAAATGTAGAAAAGCACAACGACTTTGAAAACAAACTTGTCAGTTTTTTTTTGAATTAAACTTAAATCTACCATATGATATATACATTCTACCTTTTTATTTACTCATGAGAACACTATGGCCTTTAAAAGGATTGTACATGGATGTTCATAACAACTTTACCTTTAATAGCCAAACACTAGAAACAAATGCCATTAACTGGTGAATTGCAAAACACATGTTGTTTATATAATGGAATGCTCCTCAGAAATGAAAAGAAATGAACTATTAATGCATGCAAGAGCATGGATCAATCTGAAAATTATCATGTTGAGAGAAGGAAGCCAGACCAAGGAAAGAATATATGCTGTATGATTACATTTACATAAAACTCTAGAAAATGTAAACCAGATTAGTGGTTGCCTGGGAAGGCAGTGGCAAAGGAAAAAGGGCTGGGCAGAAAGGGACAGGAAGGAGAGATTATATAAGAGCACTAGGAAACTCTTGGGGTTGAGTGATATTTTCATTACCTTGATTATGAGTTCATATGTGTGTGTGTGTGTGTGTGTGTGTGCATACATAATTGTATACTTGATACTTGCAATTTATTATTTGACAATTATGCCTTAACAAAGAGCTTCATTATTAACATATAACATATTATTTGTTTCAGGGGTACAGGTCTGTGATTCATCAGTCTTTCACAACACACAGTGCTCATCACAACACATACCCTCTCCAGTGTCAATCACCCAGCCTCCCCATCCAATCACCCCCTCCCAACCAGCTACTCTCGGTTTGTTTCCTGAGATTAAGAGTCTCATATTGGGGGCACCTTGGTGGCTCGGTTGGTTTGGCATATGTCTGCCTTTGGCTCAGATCAAAATCTCAGGGTCCTGGGATCAAGCCCCATGTCAGGCTCCCTGCTCAGTGGGGAGTCTACTTCTCCCTCTACCCCTTCCCCCTTCTCATTCTCTCTCTCAAATAAGTAAAATCTTTAAAAAAAAGTTATTTTGTAGTTCGTCTCCCTCTCTGGTTTTGTCTTCTTTTTTTTTTTT
>NW_022632158.1:0-15879 GCF_010015895.1 Lontra canadensis | reverse complement strand
GGAGGTGAATGAGGAGTGTGACTGTGGACCTGACTGTGGTAATAACCCGTGCTGTGACGAAACATGTAGGCTGAGTGAGCATGCACAGTGTAGTCACGGACTGTGCTGTTTTAATTGCCAGTGGAGACGTAAGGGTTTCATGTGCCGTTCTCCTTTTGGAGAGTGTGACCTCCCAGAGTATTGTGATGGTACCTCTGGAGAATGTCCCAGGGACCACTATAAGCAAGATGGTACATCGTGTGATATAATTCACTATTGTTTTATGGGCCGGTGCAAGAACCCTGATACTCAGTGCGTGGATATATATGGGTCACCTGCAAGGTCAGCCCCAGAAGACTGTTATATTTCCATGAACACGAAAGGGAACCGGTTTGGAAACTGTGGCTGTCCTACTGCTGCTGTCCCTAGATATGTTAAGTGCACTGATGAGAATATATTTTGTGGGAAACTTATATGTACAAATATTACACGGGTACCACAAATCAAACCCCACCATAGTCTGATTCAGATAGCTCACAATGATGACTGGTGCTGGAGCATGGATGTCTATAACATTACTGATATCCCTGATGATGGAGATGTGGACACGGGCACTCTTTGTGCCCCAAACAAAATCTGTGTGAATTACTCCTGCATTGATCGTGCTGTGCTCAAGTATGACTGTGAACCTCAAAAAATGTGTAATGGGAGAGGAGTCTGCAACAATTTAAGGCACTGCCATTGTGAGGAGGGCTATGCACCCCCTGACTGCAAAGTTTCAGGAAATGGGGGTAGTGTGGACAGTGGTCCCCCCGGCAAGCCAGATGATGGAAATGTAAGTGAAGATGAAACTAGAGGTCTTAGTTTTCATCGTGGTAATTTGGGCAGGGGCAGTGAGAATAAATTTGAAAGCAAAAGTCTTGGCAATCTATTGTACATATTTCCCTTACTTCTTGTGGCAATATTTTTAAGTCTGATTATTGGTGCCAGTGTTGGGGCTGGAAAGGAGATATCACAGTGCTCACAAGGGGCTCTAGAAGATACTGAAGAAGAAGCTGTACAAGAAAAGGAAGGAGGCCAAGTAGAGGAAGAAGTAGAGGTAAGAAATAAGTAGTGATAGGAAGAAGTCTAATATAGCCAATACCCAAACACTAGCTGGAATGGAGGTTCAGTGGAGCAAATATGAAGTGCACACCAATGGCAGCAGTGGCCCTAATAGGGACTCTACAGTCTTATGAAATGTACAACTGTGCAAGGAATGGCTTTTCTTCTTTAATGTACTCATTGATTATGTATACATAGATGAAATAATTTATAAAAATATTTTAATATTTCATTATCATATTTTATGAAACATTTATTTAAATTAAAATTCTCTCATGAAACTTTCAGCTCAATATTTTGTCTTCAGTAGGTCCAGTTTTGACGTAACTGTTTTTTAGGGAATGTCATCTTGCATCGACTGTGTTGGATATACAGTATTAAATGTTTATATCTATTAGGGTCCAGGTTTTTCACCCCACTTAAAACTACACATTATGTTAGGAAAGTAGTTTCTATGTTTGTTGTTCTAATTGCTCTGTGAAGTGTATCCATGAAATGAAAAGATTTAAATTAAAAAGTAAATAAATACCTGTTTTCAAACAATATCACTTTGGGCTTTATGTGGCCTATTACCTAGGTCTCCTTCCATTTTGTGGTTCTCCATTCAATTCATGGCAGTATGATCACCCTGGTTCTGGGTGACAAGGGTGGGCAACCTGGCCAAGAGGTGATCTTGACTAGTGCTCATTTTACTTTCTTCTATTTTCTACTTTTTTTAAAAAAAGATTTTATTTATTTGACAGATAGAGATCACAAGTAGGCAGAGAGGCAGGCAGAGAGAGAGAGGAGGAAGCAGGCTCCCTGCCGAGCAGAGAACCCAATGCCGCGGCTCGATCTCAGGACTCTGGGATCATGACCCGAGCTGAAGGCAGAGGCTTTAACCCACTGAGCCACCCAGGTGCCCCCATTTTCAATTTTTTGATTCTGTTTAATTTTCAATTCCTTTAAGTTAATATACTGTTGAGTGACTGTCTAAAGGACCAGAGCTTTGGAGGGTAGTTAATTATAAAGAGCAGAAGTACCTATATAAAAACATGACCCATTCAGAACGAGACACTGTGCTAAACACTTTACATTTTTTGTCTTAATTTTACCCTACCTCCCGTCCTATGAGACCTCCCAAATTCTGCATGAGGAAACAGACCCCAAAGAGTTCTATTCTAGACCTAGCAACCTTTGTTCCGCCCAACATCCAACTGAATCTACATTCCCCACTGTCTCATGAGCCCTTCCTTGAGTACAAAAAAGTGACCAGAAAGACGGTCAATATGTCCTTTAAGTGCCCAGATAATGGTTTCTTCCTCAGTTACTCTAACGAAACAAAAGCCTTACAGAGGGATGCCTTACTGCTATCATGAACCTACCACACTGTGTAATCATTACCGATGAAAGTGCCTTTCCCCTATTATACCTTGACATCATGGAGCGGCAGGCTTATTTTATTCAGCTCTGAGGTCCCAGCTCATTGTGGGTGCTCAGTAAATGTTGACCAAATGAAGGACTTAACCAGAGGGAACCTTAAAATAGGAGGGTAACTTCTATGGATGCCACTTGCCAAAACCTTGCTTGGGTGCAGTGTTGCTACAGGTTGAGTGTTCTGAGTCTCAGGGATGTTCCTGAGCATCAGTCCCTGACAATACATTTGCTGAATTCCTCTCCTAACTGCCTGACCTACATGAGCAGAAAAGAACAGAAAAAAGAATGGTAAGACCTGGGTGCCTGGGTGGCTCAGTGGGTTAAGCCTCTGCCTTCAGCTCAGGTCATGATCTCAGGGTCCTGGGATCGAGCCCCGCATCGGGCTCTCTGCTCGGTGGGGAGACTGCTTCCTCCTCTCTCTCTCTGCCTGCCTCTCTGCCTACTTGTGATCTCTGTCAAATAAATAAAAAAAAAAAAAAAGAGAGAGAGAGAGAATGGGAAGACCTGACTTCTGCCTTAAAGAAGCTTATATTAATTACTTTAGCTGGAACAAAACTAAACTTTTTTAAGGGCAAAAATCCAAACTCAGGACTTCAGTTATGTAAGATTCCAGGTCATGAGAGTTATTGGTAGCCAAATATCAAAGTGTTTTATGCCAGAAGGTCAGTATGCATGGTGAAAACACTCCTAGACCACCATCTAATTAGAACATTAAACGGTGGTCAGCCAAGAGCTGTGATGATAAGGGTAAAACTGGGTAAGTTTACCCACATGTAAACCTGTGCTTAGAGACTTTGAAAAAGATGTGGAGGATTTCTAGTAAGAAGCACTTCAGTGGAGAACAGAAGGGGTGACCTTCCTAACTGCACATGTGATGGGGACTATGCCAAAAGCTAAAAGCATCACATAGTTTTACTTGCTTCTCAAGTATAAGGGAATCATGATTTAGGTAGGGGGTAATTATGCTTAGCTATTTAATAGCATTCTTTAAAGACCAAAAGTCAGATAGATAATTGGAATCAATCATTAAAACTTATCTAAAACTTCACAACAAGGGGTGCCTGGGCGGCTCAGTCAGTTAAGCATCTGCCTTTGGCACAGGTCATGATCTTGGGGTCCTGAGATAATGCCCTGTGTCAGACTCCCTGCTTAGTGGGGAGTCTGCTTCTGCCTCTCCCTCTTCCTTTCTCTGCCCCCCACCCTGCACTCATGCTCTCTCTCAAATAAATAAAATCTTTAAAACAAAAAACAAAAACTTCACAATATTTCACAAGAAAATTTACAAAAATTTAGCAAATACGCAAGTTGGAAGTTGAATAGACATTTTAAATTTTTAGTTGCTGTCATTATGATTGCATGGAAAGCAAGAAACAAAGGTCAGGACAGGCTATTTGAACGAACTTCCTCTGAAAAAGTGATAGAAAATTGGACATACTTATAAACTCTCAGGTAAATCTTAAAATGTGTGGAAACTCCAAATCCCAGGGATTGGTTGAAGTTGTTTAGCATATGTTATAGAAAGGAGGGGATGAATTTTAATGTGGGCAAAATAGGGGAAGTAGGGTAAGTCGGAGTCAAGGTTCAGTGTTCAGCATATGTGTGATTGCTTCTACAAAGCTTACTCTTATCACCTAATTCCTTACTCCCATTATGTTTGGGGGATTCTGAGGTGTGTTTGCTTACATGTACCAGTGATCTGCATGGGTAGTCACTCATGACCCAGATGGTTGCAGCCCCAAGAGATTCTGACAATGACTCCTTGCCATCCTTTACCTGCCTTCCCTGGGTGGCTACTGTCCTCTCTGTGCTCCCTAAGGCTGGTAGAGACTGAAGCCCTTTCCTTGCTTCCCCAAAGCACAGCCAAGTCCAGGCTCTAGACTTTTATCCAGACTTAGAGGGAACAAAGAGAAACTACAATGTGAAAAAGAATGCATTTGGATGTGGCCAATATTAATGTTCCTGGAGTCCAGAGGTCATGCCCCTACCTGGGAGACTTGGATACGTCCTCTCTTTCCTTGAAAGTCCCCAACCTGACATCTTTCCTTGTCCATGTAGGAGTACTATTTTGAGGAATGTCCTCAAAACTTGGAGCCAGACACCAACCTTCCCTCTGGGGCTCAGTTGAAGGAAAAATAAAAGATGTACATTAAAAACAGGTGACATTATCAATTTCACAGAGATACAACTCTGCACTAACTAAAGTTCTGCAGTTGTCTGCAAAATTTCTTTTTTTCCCTTTTTTTAAAAAAGATTTTTATTTATTTGACAGATAGAGATCACAAGTAGGCAGAGAGGTAGGCAGAGAGAGAGGGGGAAGCAGGCTCCCTGCTGAGCAGAGAGCCTGATGTGGGGCTCGATCCCAGGACCCTGAGATCATGACCTGAGCTGAAGGCAGAGGCTTTAACACACTGAGCCACCCGGGTGCCCATTGTCTGCAAAATTTCTTGACATGGTATTAAAAATTAAAATAAAAACTTTCAGTGCTGAGAAACTTAGTGTCAGAACAGAATTTTGGTGTTTCCTTTGGGCAAACATGCTCACTGAAATGTTTTCTCAAAACCAAGAGCAGACTTCCTCCAAGAATGTTTGCAAAATGTTGACTCTTTAAAATTAATATTCTCCCTGCTTCTGAACATTAAGCTGTAAAACTTTTTGGACCAGGGAAGAAGTCGGGGCGGGGGGAGGTCCAATATGGCTCTTGTTATTTAATAAAATCATGGCAGTCTTACCTAAGGAGGTCATGCTACAATGAAATGTATGAAGATAACAAAGGCATTGGATTAGTTTGTGAAGGACAAACCCAGACAACTCTTCTCACAGTTAGAAAACAATTTTCTAGATATTTACAAAGGAAACCGGAGGTGGAATCATAACTGATGAAGTGTTTGCAAACCAATGCCCATTTTACTGCTGAAATCTACCTAACCAGGCTCTCTAATGACCTTCTCAATGTTGTTTGGACACTAATCTTGTCACCACAGTCTGGAGTTCAGGAATGTCCACTGCTCTCTCATTATCTACAGCAGACGACATAAACTTGGTGTGGCTTTAAAGGACTCTGACAACTGGGTCCTCCTGTCCACTTCTAGCCATTGTCTCCTGTGACTTGAAAACAAGCATGTCCTCATTCCTCCTATCAGTTTGTCTGACAGGAAGGACCTGTGTCCTCACTACATGCCATGGCCACTTTCCTCTCTGGGCTTTTGATTCCATCAAATGACCTTACTCTTCCCTACCCTTACTTGGTTCAACCTTTGCCCCTCCAGGGAGGCTCTTTGAAACTGCTCCAGCATACCTCTCTCTACTTTTCTCAAGGAAACATGGATTCTCTTTGAGGATACTCATGGAAAGTCCTATAGGGCAGTCAGCTTGAAACAGACCATCAAGTGATTGCTTTCTATCGAACAGGGGAGGATCCATCCATCCTTGTCCTTGAGTGAAATCTCCAGTTAGGACTTTGTGAGAAACGTGTTTACTCACGCAACATATTCTCAGAATCTCAAATTCTAGAGCTACTCATGTGTTAGTGGAGAAATGGGAAAGAAGCCTTGCAAGACACAAAAGGAAAGAGCTCCAAAGCCACAACCTTTCTCTTAGTAATGCATTTTCAGTCACCTAATAATCACGAGTTGGATGTGAGTGCAGACAATTTCCCACCGTGAAAAACAGAAATAAAAAAGGCACAGTGTAGGTACCAGAGGACAGGAAAGAAGGCTCTCCCTCACACCATCCACTGACCCCTTATCCAACCAGGGCTTTCCTTTATGGTTTCACAGGTAAGTTAGGTCATCAGAAAAATACAGAAATGTAAAAAAGATGCCAAATAAAGCAAAGGCTACCAATTAGTTCTATGCTTTGTAAAAATCAGACTGGACCCCAACTTTGAAATAACTGATGTGTCATGGTTTAAGGAAACCCTACAACCAGGAATCTCTTTATAAAACTGTTGCAACAAAGTACCAGTACATCAGATCCCCCAACTATTCAGAGTCTCTATTGTATACTTATATTTTATGTAACAATGCACCTAAAAAAAAGAAACTATTCCTTTTATGCATTATTTCTTTCCAAAACAGATATAATTTTTAATCATCTTTATTGTCACATTAGCTGTTTTTATGACCCATGTCAACATTAGTGGTGTTTTACAAAACAATTCAAGCATAAGAGACAATAATAGACTACCTTTCCTAAGCACCATGAGAGCTCTTTTCTTTTTTTCTTTTTCTTTTTTTTAATTAACATATAATGTATTACTGGCCCCAGTGATACAGGTCTGTGAATTGCCAGATTTACACTTCACAGCACTCACCATAGCACACACCCTCCCCAATGTCCATAACCAAATCACCCTCTCCCTACCTCCCTCCCCCCAGCAACCCTCAGTTTGTTTTGTGAGATTAAGAGTCTCTTATGGTTTCTCTTCCTCCCGATCCCATCTTGTTTCATTTTTTCCATCCTTATCCCCCAAACTCCCCATGTTGCCTCTCAACTTCTTCATATCAGGGAGAGCGTATGATAATTGTCTTTCTCTGATTGACTTATTTCGCTCAGCATAATACCCTCTAGTTCCATCCACATCGTGGCAAATGACAAGATTTCATTTCTTTTTGATGGCTGCATAGTATTCCACTGGATACATATACCACATCTTCTTAATCCAGTTATCCATGGATGGACATCTAGGTTCTTTACATAGTTTGGCTATTGTGGACATTGCTGCTACAATCATTCGGGTGCACGTGCCCCTTTGGATCACTACATTTGTATCTTTGGGGAAAATACCCAGTAGTGGGATTGCTGGGTCATAGGGTAGGAGAGCTCTTTTCTTCTTCTCCATGGATGCTAAGAGCATGAGAGCTGTGTAAGCTTGAAGTCTTGCATTCTCCTAGCCTAACAAATCCAACCAGAAAGGATATTGAGAGTAAAGAATAACCTTTCTAAAAAGAAGACAGTCAGGGTACCTGGGTGGATCAGTTATTAGGCTATTGCCTTCAGCTCAGGTCATGATCAAAAGGTTCTGGGATCAAGCCCTACATCAGGCTCCTTGCTCAGTGGGGAGCCTGTGTCTCCCTCTCCCACTCCCCTTGCTGTGTTCCCTCTCTTGCTAACTCTTTCTCTGTCAAATAAATAAATAAAATCTTAAAAAAAAAAAAAAGAACCACCTTTCTTCTGATTCATCTTCCCTCTCTCTAAACCCAGGTATTACTCTCTGGCTGGACTTAGACACTAAACTTCACTTCCTCAGGCTTAGGTTTCTGCCGCAGTAAGATGGCCACACAAAGGACTCTGCTGACAGACTGGCTGAGAGATTAAGTTGGGTGACGTGTGTGATGGTATCGAGTGCACTGCTTGGCATACAGCGGGTACGCAGATCACTGATTTTAGGAGATCTAAAATCAACTGTGTCGATGGATGTAAGGTTGTATGAATTGTACGTTGTTCAGCTATGGTAAGATCTACCACTACCGAGTCACAGTACTGAACTTCCTTTATACCTCTGGCATTCTGACCTATCACATACATGATCATTTGCAAACACATTCTACTTCCCCTCCTAAATTGAGCATCTCTGGGGGTGAGGAGCAGTAAGATTTGGCTGATGTGGCAATCGCTGCCTTGGGCCCAGTTACAGGTAAGCCTGGTAAGGACTTTCTGCCTTTCCTTAGAGCCCTCCTTTCAAGACCATGTGGCATTAAAAGCAACCTGCTGCTTGGACCCTAAGTCAAAGATTCCAGCTTTCTCCCTCTTCTGACCGCATCCTTAGTCCTTAACGTGCAAATGGCTCAGGACAGGCCAACTTGCACATTCGCAGCTTGCTGTCCAACCCGGGTGCTTTTTACACAAGTCCAATTGGACTGTGAAGCTGACGCGTCACCTCTCCTCATTCATTCATTCAACCACTGCTGAGTCCTTACCTATGAGCTGTTGTACTAGTACTAGGGACATGGTAGAAAATAAGACAAAGCCTCTGGTCCCATGAAAATGAAAAAAAAAAAAAAGACTGCAAACCTGGCACCAACAAAAAGATAAGTCCACGATGCGTCAGGCTGTAACATGTGTAACGGAGCAGAATGAAGCTGTGCGAGGGGAGCAAGAGTGATGTGAGGGTGGAATTCTATTTGAAGCCAATGGTCAGAGAGGGGAAGAGCCCATCAGGGAGAGGGGAGTCGAAGTGGAAGGGTCCTGAGATGGGAGCATGCTTGGCAAGTCTGAAGAGCAGCAAGGAGGTCAGCATTATCCAGACAGAGTGTGCATGGTGGAGTAGCAGTTGAGGGCTGTGGATGGAGACAGGTCACGTGAAGACTTGGTAAGGGCCGGTAAGGACTTACGTTTCTATTTCAGTGGAGATGGGAAGCACAGAAGGCCTGCTTGCTGCTCTTCAGACATGAAGAGCATGCCCAGGCGGGCATGGCAGCTAGGCAGCAAGACGACTGGGTCTGGAACTCAGGAAGAAAGTCAGCCACAGATGTCTATGTGAGAGTTGCCAGTCCAGAGATGATATTCAAGCCACGGGACTGGTGGCCACTGCCCAGGGAGCAGAGCCAGCAGATAGAGAAAGGAACAGATCCGAGGACTGGGTGAGGGCTTAGCTCCAGGGTGCTCCATGTGTAGGTGTTGATAAAATGAGGACTCAGGAAAGAAGTGGGGGGAGAAGAAGTGGCTGGTATGGTAGGGGAACCACCAGGAGAGAGCATTGTCCCGGTGGTTCCAACTAAGAAAGTGTTTCTAGGAGAGATTTACACTATAATGCCAGTCCATCTGCAAATTCTCGTGGCTCTACCTTCAACAGATATCCAGAATGAGACCTCTTACCACCTCCACCACCAACCCCCACTCTCCAGCACACTGCAAGCCATCATCAACTCCCTCTTCCCTTCTCCAACCCCGGAAGTCTCTAACTGGTCTCTCTGCATCCACTCTGACTCTCTCAGCTACCTGTTTTCCACCCAGTGGGCAGAGCAATTTTTTTCAAAGGTAAGTCAGAACATTCCAATCATCTTTTAAGTGTTGCCAGTAGGTCCAAGGTGAGGACTAAGTGTTGATCATTTGATTTGACAATGGAGAGTTATTCATTGGTATCCTGGAGCAGAGCAGTTTGGATGGATGGGTGGGAATGAAAACTTATTCTACTGGAGTCAAAATGTCAAGGGTGAGCCAAACAAACATCTGTGAGGGTGTTCCACTGTCATCGATATTCAGAGAAACACAGATCATATAGCCACAAAGAGATGGTGCTACACACCCACAAGATTGGCTGTATGAAACTAAAAATTCTAAGTGTTGCTGTGGAAGAGCAGAAGTTCTCGTAAACTGCCTCAGAAACATAAAGTGGCATGACACTTTGAAATAGCACTTTCAATTTTCTAGTTAAATTTAATTTCTCTACTTCCCTGTAACTTAGCTCCTTTACTCTTTGGCAAATGCCTTAGAAATTTCTGCTTATTTGCATCACGTTACTGGACAATAATGGTCATAAGAAGGACTCTGCATAATATTCCAAAGGAAAAGAGCCCTGTGTTCACAGATAATACAATGAACGTTGTGATGGATCCACACACAGAAATACAAGGGTAAAACAATGTGGCGGTGAATGAACTATGGCGGCACCGAACAGGGTAAGTAAGTGTGAACTTAAATACCACGTGGAACAGAAGAGGCCACACTGCATTCCTACGGATTCGTAGGAAGATAAGAGGTAAAATGGGAAGCACTCCCAAAATGTTAAAATAAGGTCCTCCAGAAATCCCCTCCTCCATAAGAACAGTTCCCTCACAGGCAAAAAGAGTCAAAACCCACCTTTTGGAGGTGTGGGAATTAATCCAAGACACTGAACCAGTGAAGCTTGTTTGTTCAAAAATGGGTATAAAACGGCTGAATCTTGGTGAGAGCACTGAGCTATGTCAAGTTTTAATTGCCTTAGTCCCATATCCCTCTCCCTCAGGTCCCCACTAGCCTTGAAAAACTGCATCATAGCAACCAGGGTAGCTGTGAAAACAGGCAGCCTACACCCAGTGGGATGGGCAGGACAGTTCAGAGCCCCCTCAAAAGCACCATGGCCATAGAGCTGTTACTACTTTTACGCCTGGCAGTTCCCCAGAAAATCCCCCTTCACAGGACTTGCCTTGCTATAAACTCTTAGAAGAAAACACAAGGAAACCTTTCACGGCACTGGATTTGGCCAAGGTCCCTCTGAGGCATGGGACACCAAAGGCACAGGCAACAACAACAACAAGAAACAGACGAAATGGACTGAACGAAACTTTACAACTTTTGTGCATCAAAACCACTCCTGACACAGGAAAAAGGCTACCCACAGAATGGGAGAAAGTATTTGCAAATCAAGTGTCTGTCTGATAAGGGATTAATATCCAGAATAGACAGGGACAGTCCTACAACTCAACACCACGAACAACAAAAGGAACGACCGGATTCAAAAAATGGGCAGAGAGGGGTGCCTGGGTGGCTCCATGGGCTAAGCCTCCGCCTTGTGCTCAGGTCATGATCTCAGGGTCCTGGGATTGAGCCCCATATCGGGCTCTCTGCTCAGCGGGGAGCCTGCTTACCCCCTCTCTCTCTGCCTGCTGCTCTTCCTACTTGTGATCTCTCTCTCTCTGTCAAATAAATAAAATATTTTTTAAAAAATGGGCAGAGGACTTGAAGAGACATTTCTGCAAAGAAGATACACAGATGGCCTACGGGCACATAAAAAGATGCTCGACACCACTCATCATGAGGGAAACGCAAACCAAAACTGCAGTTAGATACCACCTCCCACCCATGAGGATGGCTACCGTCCAAAAAACAGAAAATAAGATGTCCTGTGTTGGTGAGGACATGGAGGAAATTGGAACCCAGGTGTGCTGCCAGTGAAAATGTAAAATGGAACAGAGGCTGTGGAATACAGTGTTGCAGTTCCTCAAAAGATCACAAATAGACTTGCCATACGAACCAGCAATTCCACTCCTGGGTATACGCCCCAAAGAACTGAAAGCAGGGTCTTGAAGAGCTGTTGGTGTGTCCGTGTTCACAACAGCACTATTCACAATAGCTAAAACACGGAAGCAACCTAAATGTCCATCGATGGATGACCAATGGTAAGCAAAATGTGGTGTATACTTACAATGAAACACTATCCATCCTCAGAAAGAAAAGAAATCCTGACACGTGGGGTGCCTGGGTGGCTCTTATCCTCTGCCTTCAGCTCAGGTCATGATCCCAGGGTCCTGGGATCGAGCCCCACATCCGGCTCTCTGCTCGTCGGGGAGCCTGCTTCCCTTCCTCTCTCTCTGCCTGCCTCTCTGCCTGCTTGTGATCTCTGTCTGTCAAATAAATAAATAAAATCTTAAAAAAAAAAAGAAATCCTGATATGTGCCACAACAACGGATGACCCTCAAAGACATTATGCCAAGGAAAATAAGCCCGTTCCCAAGAGACTAGTCTTGTATGAGTCCACTCATAGGAGGCACCCAGAGTAGTCACAATCCTAGAGACAGGAAGTAGAATGGTAGTGGCTAGGGAATGGAGGCAAATAGGCAATGGAGATTTACAGTTTAATGACTATAGAGTTTCAGTTATAGGTTATAAGATGAAAAGGAGTCCTGGAAATCAATAGTAGTGAAAAAAATATTGGAAGGAGTAATGGAATACTTCTCCACTCTGAGAGAAACACAGCACTGAGAAAGTGAAAAGATAGCCCACAGGATGGGAGCAAATATTAGCGGATCCTATATCTAATGGGGACTAGTACCCAGAAAAGATCAAGAACTCTTACCAGAAAAAGATGTCCAATTTTAAAAGGGCACAGGCTGTGAACAGACATTTCTTCAAAGAAGAAACAAAGATCAATAAGAATGTGAAAGGATGTGCAATATCATGAATTATCAGAAAAGGGCACATCAAAACTACAATGAGATACCATTTTACATCCCCTGGGATGGTTAAAATAAAAAAAACAGGCAGTGTCGAATGTCAGTGAGGATGTGGAGAAACTGGAATGCTCATTCACAGCTGGCAAGAATGGAAAAGTATGTAGCTGCTTTAGAGAAGAGCTGGGCAGTTCCTCGAAACGCTAAACACAGAGTTAACACATGACTGAGCAATTCCACTCCCAAGCACCTACCCAAGGAAAATGAAAACACACGTCCAAGCAAAATCTTATACTCCAATGTCCACAGCAGTATTATTCACGATAGCCAAAAAGTGGAAACCACCAAAATGGTCATCCACTGATGGGTCCTAAATAAATAAATAAATAAATAAATAAATAAAATGTGGTCTATTCCTTTATTCAAAAGGAATCTACTATTTGGCCCAAAGGAAAGGAAGTACTGACACATGCTACAACATGGCTCATCCTTGAAAACACGTGAGGTGAAATAAGTCCATCACAGAAGATGACAACTTGTAGGAGTCTCTTGTTATGAAATACCTGAAACAGACAAAGTCCTAGAAAGCACACTAGTGGTGGCTGGGGGCTCAGGGAAGGGGGGATATGAAGAGGGGTTGCTAATGAATGGGAGAGTTTTCTTTAGAGGGTGAGGAAAATGTTCGAAAATCAACTGCGGTGATGGTTGTGTAATTTTCTGAACATACTACAAACCACTGAACTGGACTCTCTATTTTTCTATTACTTTTTGAAGAATTTATTTATTTATTTGACAGAGAGACAGAGAGAGAGTACAAACAGGGGGGAGCAGCAGGGAGAGGAAGAAGCATGCTCTCTGCTCAGTGGGGCTTGATCCCAGGACCCTGGGATGACGACCTGACCTGAAGGCAGACACTTAACCAACTGAGCCCCCCAGGTGCCCCTGAACTGGACTCTTTTTTTTTTTTTAAAGATTTTATTTATTTGACAGACAGAGATGACAAGCAGGCAGAGAGAGAGAAGCAGGCTCCCTGCTGAGCAGAGAGCCTGATGTGGGGCTCGATCCCAGGACCCTGAGATCATGACCTGAGCTGAAGGCAGAGGTTTAACCCACTGAGCCACCCAGATGCCCCTGAACTGGACTCTTTATTTATTTATTTTCATATTATGTTATGTTAGTCACCATACAGTACATCATCAGGGTTGATGTAGGGTCCATGATTCACTGTTTGGGTATAACACCCAGTGCTCCATGCAATACGTGCTCTCCTCAATACCCATCACCGGGCCAACCCATTCCCCACCCCTCCACTCTAAGACTCTCAGTTGGTTTCTCGGAGTCCACAGTCTCTCATGGTTCATCTCCCCCTCTGATTTCCATCCTTCATTTTTCCCTTCCTTCTCTTAATGTCCTCCGTGCTATTCCTTATGTTCCACAAGTAAGTGAAATCACAGGAAAACGGACTTTCTCTGCATGACTTATTTGAACTGGACTCCTTAAACAAAAACGATCATGGCATGTGAATTGTATCTCAATAAAGGTGTTATTAAAAGACAAGTAAAATAAAATTACACAGTTACACTGGGATGCATATTTGGGAAGCAAAACAATTTTTTTTAAGGAGAAAGTGGTTACCATGAGAGACACGATCAGGATTATCTGTGATGTAGGAGGATCTGTGATTGGCAATGGCACATGGGTGACTTCTACGGAGATAAAACTGTTGATTACGTCATTTGGGTTATACCTACTGTAAGGACCTATTTAGCCAGAGCGACTCCATCTTGATTAAAAGCCATTTTGTTGTTTGTGCAGTAAAACTTAAACTGACCCTGCCCCTCTCCCCCCCAGAGAAACTTACTTAGAAGCAAGTCTGGGAAACCAGTAAAATATGGTCAGCTAGTTCCTAATAACAGAGCCCAGAATACAAGGCCAGGTCGGCCAGTTCTTGATAACAGAGCCCAGAATACAAGGACGAGTCGGGCCAGGTAGAAACATCCAATCAGTAAGAAACACACATACTTTTTCCCTAACCACCAAAGAATGTAAACCCCACCACTTGGGCGCCAACCTGGAGCACCAATTCTACCCAGAGTAATAGGTTAGGTCAAACAGCTACTATAGGGTAAATTGTAATTCAATTGGCCACCTGCGTGTGACCCAACATGACTACAATCTCATTGGCCACCTATGTGTGGCCAGACTTTTGCTCTATAGAAGGTAGTCTGTAAGATGGGGAGACCGGTCAGTCATTCGATTCTTGAGCCTGTAAGCTGGGGGGTGGTCGCTCTCTTCAGAGACGGCCCTGGCCGGTCAGTCTGACTTCTAATGCTTGGCATAGAATAGAGCTTTGCATAACTTTCACCTTGTCTCAGTCTCGTTCCCCTAACCAATCAGTCTAACTTCTAATACTTATCTAAAGCTTTAAATAACTTTCACTTTGTCCAGTCTCATTTCATTTAATAACGGACCTAACACCTACACAGCAGTCTCCCTCCCTCAGTAAAATATACATCACATAAAATTAACCATCTTTACCATTTTCTAAGTGTACAGTTTGGTGGCATTAAGTACATTCACACTGCTAGACATCCTTCACCGCCATCCATTTCCAGAACCTGTCATCGTCCCAAACTGAAACTCTGTACCCATCAGACAATAATCACTCCCTGTCACTCTTTTCCCCAGCTCCTGGTCAACTCTATTCTACTTTCACTATGAACTAGACCTTTTGAGGAACCTCATCTAAAGGAAATCACGGAGGAGAAGTTAAGATGGCAGAGGAGCAGGGGACCCTAATTTCGTCTGGTTCCTGGAATTCAGCTACATAGTTACCAAATCATGCTGAACACCTGCAAAATTAATCGGAGCTCTGAGAAAAGAATTGCTGCAATTCTACAAATAGGAAAGTGACCACCTTTTGGAGGGTAGGAGGTATGAAGACGTGAATCCGGGGCAATAGATGAGTAGATAGGGTGGAGGGAGGAAGCCTGCTTAAGGAAGCTCCCTCAAAGTATTATAAGCAGGGGAGCACAAAATCGGAACTTTTAGAAATCTGCTACGGTGGGGGATGTCCCTGGCTTAAAGATGCTCAGGTGGCGAGACGGGGTGGAATCCCACGTCGGATAGCGTGGCCCCGGGATCCCCAAGGTCACGAGAAGAAAGTGGAGTGCCAGAGTGTGACAGGATTTTTAGGCACCGGAGCTGGGAAGCCAGGTGAAAACAGCAAGCATAGCAGCCAGCTTTCTGCTCTGTGTTGCCATAAACTGTGCATTGCTTCATGGTGGTAAGACTGCTCTCTGGGCAGGGGACAGCAACAGGCAGAAGTACAGTGAGGCCCGCACCCGCTTTCCTGGGAAAAATGGCATGTGTGCGCACTGCAGGAGTCTGTCAAGTTTGGAGATTCAGAGCTGGGTGGGTGCCTGAGATAAAAATGCTCGGTCACAGGCCGGGTGAACAAAGAGTTCGGTCGGAAACCAAGGAGACAAGAGGTGATTCACTGCACCCGTGA
>NW_022632157.1:0-15895 GCF_010015895.1 Lontra canadensis | reverse complement strand
TTTGTACATTTACTTCATATCCAATTGTATTGCTACATTTTGTTAGTAATCCCAATAATTATCTTCAATTTTCTACATATGTTCTTTATAAGTGATACTAATTTTATTTTTTCCTTTCCAAATCTTCTTTTTTCCTCTTTTCCTGCTTTATTGAACTATCTTAGACATTCACTACAACGTTGAATAAGAAGGGTGAGAGTAAGCAACATTCACCATACCCAATCTCAGATAAAAGGGAAATATTGTTCCAAAGCTAACAAAACTTTTTTTAAGATTTTAATTATTTATTTGGAAAGAGAGAGAGAAAGCACGCATGCACAAGTTGGCGGTGGGGTGGCAGAGGGAGAAGCAGGCTCTGTGCTGAGCAAATAGCCTGATGTGAGACTCGATCCCAGGACCCTGCAATTATGACCTGAACCAAAGGCAGATCCTTAACCAACTGAGCCACCCAGGCATCCCAAAAGCAAGCAAAACTCTCATCACTGGTACTCAAATGATCTTATGTCTGAACACATGAGGAGTCTGAAATCAATCATATTCCTTCTCTATCCCTGCATAACAAGTGATCACAAATTTAGTGTGGCTTAAACAATACACATTTATTATCTCACAAGTTCCAGTGTGAGGAGTTTAGGCACTAACAAACTGAGTCCTCTCCACAGGGCATCACAAGGCTGCAAGCAAGGTGGCAGGCAAGGTTTGTTTTTTCTGGATTTCTGGATCTTATCCCAACATTACATGGTTGTTCACAGAATTCATTTCCTTGAGTTTGTATGACTGAAAGCCCAGCTTCCTATGACTGTCACCAGAGGCCACACCAGGTCCTAGAGGTCAATTGTAGTCCCGTATCACCTTGTTTCTCCACAACACCATGTAACATGAATGCTTGCTTCTTCAAAGCCAGCAGGAGAATCCCTCCCTCCAATCTGTCAACAAAGCATAATCAAGGCAGTGACATCATATGACCTTTGCCATGCTCTGTTAGAATCATGTCACATGTGCCATGCACTCAAAGGAAAGGGATTACACAAGAGCATGGATTTGGGAGTTCACGTTAGAACATGCACACAGCACAATGAAGTCTCCTATTGAAGTATGTTTTCGCTGTCATGCAACATTGGAGCTTTTCAAGGAAAACCTGGATAGCTACATCTCAAAACTCTATAGGAAGAATTCCATCATCAAAAGATATAAGTCCAAGATATTTTTTTACATCCTTGTCAGTGAATATGCCTGAATTCCTCAAGACACAGTTTCTAATTAGAGAGGACATGGCCAGGCAGCTTCACCTCAGGGGATCAAGGAGATTACTGTATAACCCCACACCCTGGTACTGAGCAGGCATTAAGGTGAAAGACTGAATTGTAGGTGTTGAGAATGTTCCAAAGGGATCAACAGAACCTTAAAGCAAGGCTGAAATGGTTCACATTGAGTATCACACTCTGAGACAAAGCAAAAATGTGACTGTCACCTGCCCTAAAGGCAAAACCTGAGTAGCACAAGAAAGGCCCAGTGAAGTTGTCAGTTCAGGTGAAGGGACTGCCATCCAATTGAATGAACCAACTCCACAAAGGTTTGGCCACAGCTACTTGAAAATGACTTTCCTGTGGTCAGAAAACAATGTGAATAGATAGATTCCCTAGCTATGAAAGCAATTAAGTGAGAAGTAAACAGAGCCTGTAAGGGGAAATGAAACTGCCTGGGGAAAACGGCACAGCCCAGAAGGACATTTTGCTACGAGTTCTTTGGAATACTTGCTTCTGAGTTTCCTCTTGTCATAGTTTTCCATTGTTGTTGTCACAAATTACCACAAAGTTAGCATCTTTGAAAAATAGACACCTCACAATTTCCCTGAATGTGAATGGATTCTCTGACTGGGCCTAGCAAGGCAAACACCAAGGCAAAAAGATTTATGTTCCTTTCTAGAGAATCTGCTTCTAAGATCATTCAGGTTCTCAAAGAATTCACTTCCTACTTAAGTGGTCCCCTTCACTGTCAAATCTGCAAAGGCAAAGTGAACCATTTATGTGCTGCACACATTTCTGCTTTCCACCTCTGTCTTCCTCTTTTGCTTTTAGGGACTCACATGATTACATTGGGCTCAGCTGAATAATCTAGGAAAAATCTTCCTATTTTAAGGTCAACTATAGTAACCTTCATTAGTGAAATGTCCCTTTGGTTCTATAACACAACATATTCATCAGTGTCTGATCTCATCATATTTATAGTCCTAGGGATTGGGACTTGAGACCATCTTGGAGACCATTCTATTGCCTACTCACCTTCTACCTAGATGTGTGTATGTGTGTGTGTGTGTATATACACACATATAGATCTGTGAAGACTGTTGACCTTCATTAATCATATCATTAATGTTGCAGTCACCCAAGTACAAACCTTCAAAACTATACCTCTTCTCTTTCACAGCCCATATCCAATCTGTCAGCAATCCTTAAGTTCCCCTTTCAAAATACAGCCAGACACAGACAACTTATCACCTCCATATTCTCCTGGACCTGGTCTGCACCTTAGGTGGCCTGAAATATCTTTCCATACTTTGTCTTTGCACACACACTGACTCCCCATATCCCATCCTCAAGATATTGGCCATAAATATCCTGTGAAGATGTTAATCCTGTCATGTAATTGCTTTCAATCTTCTATGGCTAATAATCTTTCATGAAATCCAACATCTTCATGATTGCCGACAAGCTGTGCTTTACTTGGCCTTCCACAATCACAGCTGGTAGGTGGTTACAGTCAGAGCACATATGGCTACAAATCAAGGGTGAGAAGTGGAAAGAATGGATAATAAAAATATTATCAGTGAAGGTTCATGATTTTATTTCTGAGACACAGAAAATTTTATTAAAAAATGAACCCATGCAGGGTGCCTGGGTGGCTCAGTGGGTTAAAGCCTCTGCCTTTGGCTCAGGTCATTATCTCAGGGTCCTGGGATCGAGCCCTGCATTGGGTTCTCTGCTCAGCGGGGAGCCTGTTTACCCCTCTCTCTCTCTGCCTGCCTCTCTGCCAAATTGTGATCTCTCTCTGTCAAATAAATAAATAAAATCTTAAAAAAAAAAATGAACGCATGCAACTGATACTGGGTAACTAGCAATGAACAGTGGTTACTCTTCAACTGTGGTAGATCAAGACAAAAACAAGACCACTCCTAATTACGAATGAACCCAAGGTCACAGGAGACTGTTCTACTATAAAAGTTATCAAGCATCCCCCTCAAGTGGTCAATATTTGTAATTACACCCCCCTCTCTCAAATCTTTAAGCCAAATTCATCCTCTCACTCTTGTTTGTTTGTTTGTTTGTTTTTAAGATTTTATTTATTTATTTATTTATTTATTTATTTATTTATTTGACAGAGAGAGATCACAAGTAGGCAAAGAGTAGGCAGAGAGAGATTGATATCCAATCTACCCGCCGAGCAGAGAGTCCGATGCAAGGCTTGATCTCAGGACCCTGAGATCATGACCGGAGCTGAAGGCAGAGGCTTAACCCACTGAGCCACCCAGGTGCCCCATCTCCTCACTCTTTAGATGAAAAATTTTAAGACACCTGCAACTGTCAAGGTGCATTCAGGAGACATAAAATGTACAATAATTGAAACGAGGAAAGTCAAACAAATATGATGTGAAGAACACAAAGAAATAGAACATGTAAGGATATACAACATTTGGAATATATAAGAGAATTCACTGGGTATTTTAGGAATAGCTGGTACAGAGAGCAGCCCCTGATTTGGGGGCTGGAGCTAGGCACCCAGTGAAGGAACAAAGTAGGAAGAAGGATTCTGAAGCTGAAAATTCAGATCTCATCAGAGAAAATATGGATGTAGCCTCTGCATAGCAGAGAGAGATGCTGAACTGCCACAGGAAGTGACCTATGGGCAGAAAAAAACCCAGTGGGCTGATGGAACTGCCTGAGAGGCTACCAGTGGGGAGAGGGAAAAGTAGGAGCTACTAGAAGCTGTTACAAAGCTACCACTGTGGAGACAGTGAGACTTGCTGGAATGCTGACTAAAATAGGATTCACCTCAAACCTCACTCCAGAAGATGAGTGTGTGGTTAGAAAGCTCTGACAAGGAAAACCTCCAGGTTCAGAAGTCCTTCCTGGTACCTTTCAACAAAAACATAGAGAAGAACTTATAAGAGTTCTATGTTCAGAAACAAACCAACCAAACCAAACCAAACCTCTCCTAGAAAACTGAAGAGGGAAAACTTCCCAAGTTGTTTTATGAGGTTAACATAACCTTGATCCCAAACCTAACAAAAATACTTAAATAACATCACATACCATAACCCTCAAATTCAGCCCCCTACAGTCACACATTAGTGAGACAAAATTAAAAGCTTTAACAAAATACATGGAAGGGAACATCATAGGTGGAGTTTATCAAGGAAAGCAAGTTGAAGTAACATTTACTTGCAAACCAGTGTGATCTATAATTTAAGAGAATAAAAGAGAAAACACATGTAATCTTCCCAACTGGTATACAAAATTTCTTTTAAAGAATCATTTTAAAGATTGATATCCAGAATCTATAAAGAACTTCTCAAACTCAACACACACAAAACAGATAATTATATCAAAAAATGGGCAGAAGATATGAACAGACACTTCTCTAATGAAGACATACAAATGGCTATCAGACACATGAAAAAATGTTCATCATTACTAGCCATCAGGGAGATTCAAATTAAAACCACATTGAGACACCACCTTACACCAGTTAGAATGGCCAAAATTAGCAAGACAGGAAACAACATGTGTTGGAAAGGATGTGGAGAAAGGGGAACCCTCTTCCACTGTTGGTGGAACGCAAGTTGGTGAAGCCACTTTGGAAAACAGTGTGGAGATTCCTTAAGAAATTAAAAATAGAGCTTCCCTATGACCCTGCAATTGCACTACTGCGGATTTACCCTAAAGATACAGATGTAGCGAAAAGAAGGCCCATCTGTACCCCAATGTTTATAGCATCAATGACCACGGTTGCCAAACTGTGGAAGGAACCAAGATGCCCTTCAACGGACGAATGGATAAGGAAAATGTGGTCCATATACACTATGGAGTATTATGCCTCCATCAGAAAGGATGAATACCCAATTAGTTTTCAAGGCCAAAAACCCAAAACAATTTTGTAAAGAAATCCTATTTCATTTCTGCAAAAGACTCCAGATTCTAGCATATGTATGATGGCAGAAACTTATATCATTAGTCTTATGGGCTCATAGGGATTACCTGGGGCTGACTCCAAGTAAATCTACTAACAGTTTCAGCTCAGGGAATGCTAAAATTCAGATAACTCTGGAGACTTTGTGAGAAGAAGCTTCAGGACTTCTACAGGAGGAGTATGATTTTGCCAAAACCAAAAGAGTCTTAATAATATCTGACATTCTTGCTTATTAGTATGATCTGAAAAACATGATAACATGTAGCAAACTTTGAGCAATATCTCTATTGCTCCAGCTGAGGTAATTCTCATGAGTTTCATAGGCAGGACTCATTCTGGAATATTAGCTGGCAATTTCAACTACCCTCCAGGTATTCTATGGGTATGAAAGGTTTTCCTTCTTTTTACTTTATTTCTCTGAGGAAATAATAATCACAACTTGTGCTAATTTATCCATAATGGTCATTAACCCCAAATCCTGTCTAACTAAATTATGACAACATGCTAATATACACACACTTCCCTGTGATGTACAATAAACATACACTGAGATCTAATCTATGAAAATTCAAAGCATACAAGGGTGACTCAAACTATTATGGAAAAGAAGACGTTAGCTAAGTCTATTAAGCTATACCAATCCCTCTTGGCCCTTTGCAATTTCTACATAGCCTTGATCCCATCCAGCTCAAACAATAAAACACACCTATTTAATCTTCAATAGTCCTCTTTACCTCTTCTCCATTAACATCCCAAAATTGTCTTTAAAAAATAAAACAGATTTAGTGAGAAACAAATTCCAAATTCAATCAATTCCTTATCAAAGCATGAACATGTTTCTTTTCATGAATTGCGCACTGTTTAGTGTACTACTGATAAGAATCAGGACAAGTTTAAGCATTCCCATTCAGCAAGTGTGTGAAAACTGGGAAGATGTCCACAGTGAAAAGGACAACACACCATGATTCATTCACACGCAATATCCATCTCATTAGGCAGTCAGGTGTCAAAGCCCTCCAGCAAAAACCACCAGAAACCCAACTATAGCTCAGCAGCTTGGGTTCATCATCACTGCAATGGGGGAGAGCATATACATGGGGGAGAGCATATACATGGGGAACTGCAGCAAGGTGTCTCAACTCAAGGGTGTTAGAAAACACTAACACAGGACTGGCACTTCTGTTTGTGATTTGGGTGAGGTTGTAGGGAAGCAGGCCACTGCCCTGGATTAGATGCTGTCAGGGAACATGAGTATGCTATGATTGGGGATCTTTTTTTTTTCTTTTTTTTTTCTTATATTCAGTTAGCCAACATATAGTACATTATTAGTTTTTGATGTAGTGTTCAACAATTCATTAGTTGTATATAATACCCAGTGCTCATCACAACAGGTGCCCTCCTTAATATCCATCACCCAGTTTGATTGGGGATATTAACCTTTTCTAGAGGGAGAAGAGACTGGAATGAAGCAAAGCTGAGATAGGTAATGAAACAGCATCACTTATTAACTAGAAAAAAGGGCTCTGTGTTGTTGTGGGTTTGGCACACTGACATTGCTTCTGTCTGCACAGCAACAACACTGGGAAGTGATCTTGCTCTTTGCCTCCCTTCATCACAGTCACTGAGCGCCCTTGTCTCCCTTGGTCTTCTAAGATTTTGCATGTGTGCAATGGGAGAACACCATTTCCTAGCCCTCAGCCCAGTTCAGCCCCTAATACCTCAGAATGTCAACCATGTCAGGTCAGTTCCCAGATGGCAGAGCTGCTTTCTTGCTTCTCACCTCATAAGTCATTACAGAATAAAGTATAACCATGACTCAGTCAAGAGTAGAGTTTGATCGAATCCAAAATGGACATTGGTGCCTGGTAAATGTTGATAAGTGCATTCAAGTGAGAGAACCTTTAGTCTCTAGTGATGGGCCCAAGAACTGTGTCTTATGTTTAAAAATTGGGGACACATGTACAAAGTCCAATTCACAGTCCTACAGAAAGGACTAGAAAAAATTCAAAGTATCTGTCACTGGGATCGACTGAATCATTGGACAAGCACTCTCCAACCTCTTAAAAATATATGATTTTGTTGCTACTCAATGTTACTTTTTATTTGAAAACAGATAAACTGATTAGGGATAAGACAGAGATGATAGACATGTTAAGAGTCAGGGTTAAACCAATTGAAGGGACATTGTGGCCAAGCCCAGCAGGATCAATTGCAAAAGGCCCAGGCTTCCTTCATCTTAGTGATTATTCAAATCTAGATTTTTCAAATCTAGTTTATTCTTAATCTTGTTGATGACACCTGCAAGAGAATAAAATATATTGTCAAGAGGGTTTCAAAAAAGGGTGAAGAACGTGGCTTTTTTGGGAGTCTGTAAGAACACTAGCAAATGTCAAATGACACTGAACTCCATAGAGTCTTAGGAACATGGTATGTTCATCCCAAAAGAAACACGATTGGCAGCCCATGACAGGAGCCTAGGGAAGCTGGTGTTTTGGGAAAACAGGAAGTAGGCCAATATGTATTAGTTTCCCCTTTACTATAACTCAGAGTAAACCAATCTTCTTCTCAAAAGGGATGAATACTTCTATTTCCTCCCACAGGCTGCCACTACACGTCCTTGAGCAAGGTGAAAAGCAATGGCCCCAACACTGAAAGACTATAAGCCATTTGAAAACGTTTCCTCAAGACTTTGATTGTTTAGGTACAAATCCAATCTCTCCCACATGTTCAGGGGAAAGTCTTTCATTGTTAGTTTTCCATTTCTTCATCCTTACAGTGTTTACCTAGTAGAATGACTCTGAAATTTAAATTACATTGATATGTGAATTGTATACCAAAATACCTGGCATATGTCCACACTCAATAAAATTTGTAATTGATGTTCCATGAGTGTGAAGGACAGGAAAAATTAATCAGGATTAGAAACTCTGTACTTTTTTGATCCTCTATGATTGTCCAAATTCGCAAAAGTATCCTGAATAATGTTACAAAGCTTCTGCCTCAAGAAAGCCTCATCTACAGCTATTGTCTATTTTTAGAAAAGTCTTTCAAGGAAACAGAAATTTTCTGATTAAAAAAAAAAAAACACATAAATAGTTACCTGGCCCCAGAGAAACACTTACTTCAGTCCTTCTAATGACATTTCTACTAAAGAAGAGTTTTCCCAATGAAATGCTAACATTTTAAGGCCATGCAGATAATATTGGAGAATAAGAGGCTGCAAACTCGGACTCCTCTGAGATGTATCTGTTCACTTGATTTGTAAAACCAAAAACAATAAGAGAATAATGAAAACAGAACTATCTCATGGCTTCTCCCTCCTGCCCCCAAAATAGACTTTACCAGGAAAGTAGAAAATCCAGGAATCCAGGAACCCCATAAAGGTAGCATGTAAGTAACTTGGACTTACTCTTTCAAACATTGGTGGTTTGAGCAGAACTGGTCATGGTGGTGGGAACTGTGGTGGTGGTGGCATCAGTGGAGGCAGTAGCTGATTTGGAGGTGGGCCCCACAGTGGTGGATTTGGGACAGCTGAAATTAAGTGGAAAAGATCCAAGCTGAGACACTTGACTCTTCTCCAGGAAACAAAATTTGTCCCACTGAACTTGGAGGACTCTGAATTCATCTCTGTAAGTGTCAACAATCCTGTCATACCTTCACCAGACTACCCACTTTCCTTTGGCCTCTCTCTTCATACCCCCGCCTTGTAGCACTATAAGAATTTGGGTTTCCCTCCAAGGACTGTGACACTAAGAGAAGATACATGCAAAATGTTCTCCCAGGGATGAGCATATATCATATGTGTTCTTATTCATAGGGATCCTGGCTCAGAGGCAACAAGAGAACCCCTAGTGGGCTGACTTTCTGGTGCCCATCCCTGGGCTCACTTGGCCTCTTTAGTTTCCAATGAAGCATGAATGAGTGTGAGTAGTGGAGTAAACTATATAGGAGAAGAGAAGAAAGAATAAGATCATGCATTTCAGATTAGCAATAGGATCTCTTTTCTTTGGATGAAACACGATCTCCTTCTTCAGGTTCTGGCCTGAAATGGGATTATATTTGTCTCGCTTGTTGTTCAACTTGGAATCCATCTATTACAGTACTATCTAGGAGAACCACATTAGATGTAACAGGAGAAATTAGTACTCTTCTGGCAATAATAAAAGTAAGCAAATGCCCTATCAATAATCCCATGTTCAAAGGTAATGTGGCAAGATTGATGATAATTATCACTCTCTGCACCTTACACCAGAGCTCCTGACAGATAACCAGAGTTAGACCCAATAGTTGTGAGTTGTGTCTATCTCAACAAGTATATAGTTCATTCTCCATACCCACACTCTAGCCCTACTGTCTTGGTTCTCATTAAGAAGATGAGACAGTGTTTTCAGTTGACTCCACATGGCAGGTAGGACATATGGTTCAGTGTGTGAGGTCTGACTGCAGTCTATACCTTTATGACCAAAGGACACAGGTCCCCAGCTATGAAGCACAAAAGAGAAATCTTCCTCATGTCTTCATGAGCACAACACACATTGAATTGGACATACAGGACAGTGTAGGAGAAGCCCAAGAAATACTAGAGCATTGGTCCAAAACCCACGGAATGGGAGAAGATATTTGCAAATGACAGTACAGACAAAAGGTTGATATCCAGGATCTATAAAGAACTCCTCAAAACCTTGGGTTTCAAATCAGAGAAGAAAATGCATGGCAGCCTGGGAATAAGGTATATATACTTCTATAAGGACCAAAGTTTAGGGTCATCCTGCTACTTCACCCTTAAATTCCATAGTCTCTATTCCACACTCCCATGTGCTTCTAATGCCCACATTTCTACATTGTTTTCAGCATCTACATTCTCTTCCATGTTCCTGACACTTATTAACCCTTCTTTTCACTCTGGTCATATACTCAGCCTCAAAATTTATGGTAATCACAAAGGCTATACATGCATCTCCCCAAATTAACAGACCACAGTTTCAGACCACATTCCCTTGTCATTTCTGCTACAGGATAATGAGTAATTAATCCACAATTTATGTAAATCCATGTCAGAAGCTTTATATTCTCTAAAAATGTATAGGAAATAAGAACATTTTGTATGTTCACAATGAACTTTAAAAACTAGAATGTGACTTTTCGTGACTTTTGTTCTCAAGAGTCTCTACATTGGCTGCCATGGCTGCTTTGACAGGAGGCTGGGATGAAAAACCATCATAACAGGAAGGTGTAAACACACACTTACTAGTAGAGCTATCAGATGGAACATCTGTTGTAGTCTCTGAAAGAGAAAAAGAAAAAATAGGTGTAAGTTGACCAACAGTTTTGAAGGTAAGGCAAGACAGAATATGGAAAATATTGCAAGATTTCACAACTGAAGAACCTTAAGTTTTCCTACACATGTTGAGAGCAGAGATGAACAGATAATATGAAGCCCACAAAGCCCCACAAATTTTTCTACATTTTTCCTTTCCTACAATCCACCTTTGATGTATTTATTAAATATATTGTCCTGAAATAACACTGAAGTTGCATTCCAAGGTTAAAACAACAAAGACCTGACTGAATTGTCAAAGGCTAAAGGGAGAGTCCTCTCTATCTTGAGTGGTGAGGCAAAATGGAGATGGAACGAGGGTACTAGATTGGAGGACACAGGTGCAAGCATATAAAGCCCCTCTAAAACCCCCATCCATGCAGAATTTATATGGTGATATCCTCTTGCTCCAGACCTTATTTTCATGTAAGTATGTTTACTTACGGCCTGAGACCAGGAAGGTGGAAACTGCCACCAGTACCAGCATCGCCAAGACCTTCATGTTGGTAAATTGATTAGCAGGGAGCACATATAGGAAAGTGTCAGACCTCAGGAGGAGGTAGGATTCTGACTCCAGCAGGCCACATCATGACATTATAGAGGCAGAGGGCACCAATCAGGGACTGCCAGACCAGAATCTGGGCTAGTTAATGCCAGGAAATGAGTCAACAGCACAGCCAGAAGCCCTTTGGAAAGATCACCTAGTCCCTTGATTCTGGCACAGGTCTTAAGTCAAGAGTTTCCCATATTTGAACATTTTCCAGAGAACAATTTTGCTTCAGGCTCCCTCTATCTTGTATGGTAGGGTGGCCCCATGATTACCAGCTCTGCTGACAAGCTGAGGGGCCTGATAGCCAGCTTTGTGGGATTACTCAAACCTACAGTGCTCCTTTCATACACATTAGAAGATGGATGACTACAGCTTTCTTAGTTCTAGGTTTCCTCAAAGCAGAATCATCAGGGAATGGCAGCTGCTCTCAGAACCATCCACCTAGGTCAGGCTGTACCTTCCTCCAGCGACAGCCTCCTTCATATACATGTAGATACTCTCATCCGACACACAGTGACCCCACACTGACAGGATCTCTCTGGATTTGAGTACTTCTTGTGGAGAAATTAAAAGTCAAAAAGAATAAAAATGGAAAATGAAATGAACATTTGTTAATTAATGCAAGCATGAATCAATTCATTCACGCAACAAAAATATACTGACCACTACACATTAGAGAAACAAGGAGCAAAGCACATAAAAATTCCATGTGACATGTGCAGTTATGGGTATTTATCTATTACAAAGTAAAAAGAAAGGAAGGAAGAAATGGAGGTAAGAAAGAGGAAGGAAAACAGTGTGTAGTTTGTAAAATGATGAGACCTAATAAATAACATAGGAAAGAAGAAAGGAGAGTATCTCTGATGACAGAAAGTAAAGTTATAATCTTAGATAAGGTATCCAAAAAAAGCATGATAGAAAAGGTGATACTAGAACAAAGCCTTAAGGATGCTAAGGAATCCATCCTATCACATTTGGGAACAAAGATGTGTTCTGAGGAAAGGAAAGAATGGATACAAGTCTCTTATTCCTTCAGGTCTGCAGTTGTTGAGTAGGGCCTGACACTGCACCACGACTTGTCAAACTACTTGCCTTAATTGTCACACAACCCAGCTACTAAGTAAATGCAACAATGAAGCAAAACTCCACATTCACATCACAACCAAGTGTGGGACTCTCCAGGACTCCAAGGAGAGGTTCTGAACGTGTCTTGGAAAAGCTGGAAATAGTGAGAAATCACTATCTTCTAAAAGTTCCTTTGCAGTTAATTGATCTATTATTTTAATGCTGCTCTTCTTCATACAAAGTATACCTTTTTTTATAATATATCCTCAGTGGGAGAATCTCTGACCTATGCACAGCAATGAATATCTATTTCCACTTTGTATTGAACTACACTTGATATTGAATCTCTGACCTATGGAACATCAATGAACATGTATTTCCACTTTTGTATTGAACTATACTTGATATTTAACATTGTGTAAATTTAAGGTGCACTACATGTTAATTTGATACATTCATATATTGTTATACTATTGTCATTAAACCATTAATTTCCACCTCTATCATGTTATATAATTATCATTTCTTTTTTAAAGGTTTGCATAATTAAGTTCTACTCTCTTGTCAAGTCTGATGATTGTAACAAAATATTGCTGTCTATATTGTGCCTATCAGTATATTGTGCATTAGATCTCTGGGGCTTAAAAATCATCAGGGAATGCAAATTAAAACCACAATGAGATATCACCCCATACCTATTAGAATGGCTGCCATCAAGACAAGAGATAACAAGTGTTGACAAGTTTGTGGAGAAAAGAGAACAGTACACTGTTGGTGGGAACGTAAACTGGTGCACCCACTATGGAAAACAATATAGAGATTCCTCAAAAAAAGAAATATAGATCTATCATGTGTCCAGCCATCTCCCTTCTGAAATGAAAAGGAAATGAAAACAGTGTCTAAGAAACATCTGCCCTCCCCTGTTTACTGCAGGGTTATTCAAAATAACCAAGATGATGGAAACAACTATATGCCCATCAGTGGGTGATTGGATAAGGAAGACGTATGTTGTGCATGTGCATATATACACATATATATAATGCATATATATATAAAGTATAATTTAACTATAAAGAAGAAAGACAGCTGTCATCCATTAAAAGGATGAACCTTGAGCACATTATGCTAAGTGAGATAATAAGTCAGACAAAGAAACATAACTGTTGCAAGGTATTACTTATATGTGGAATCTAAAGAAGCCAAACTCATAAAAAGAAATATTAAAACTATTGTTGGGGTGCCTGGGTGGCTCAGTCATTGTCTGCCTTCAACTCAGGTCATGATCCCAGGGTCCTGGGATCAAGCCCTGCATTGGGCTGCCAGATTAGCAGGGCACATGCTTCTCCCTCTCCCACGCCCCCTGCTTGTGTTCTCTCTCTCTCTCTCTCTCTCATCAAATAAATAAATAAAATCTTTAAAAAAAAACTATTGTTGCCTGGGATGGAGTGTGCAAGGGAAAGGACAGATGTTGTTTAAAGAACAAACTTACAATGAAGAGTGAAAGAACACCCCAAAGACCTCTTCCTTCTTTTGGGTGAGTCTCTGACACACAAGAGCTATTCTGCTTGCCAAGACATGTTGGGGGAGCCTCATCAAGTAGATTGAGAAATGCAGCAGGAATTCTTGAGAAGGCACTCTCCTCTCTGAGGCAAGGGGATGTCCTAGTCCTAGGTAATCTCACTTCTGCCATGAAGCACATACTTGTCAAACCATGGAGGAGAGTCAACATTTTTAAAAAATCAAAACAAACTCTTATGGATCAGAGCAGGGCCCTGGTCATCTTTGTAAAAAAGCAGATTTTCAGGGGAAAAAAGCTGATATTTACTACCTTAATTTTTTTTCAAAAACTAAAATCTTTTTAAAGATATTAGCAGATAAATTGTGTTTTTCTTGTCTCCACATTAATAAATTAAAACTAATAAAATCTTGATTATCTTTAAAAAAAATAAAAACAAAACATATTCTGAAGGAATAGAAACAGAAAAGCTAAAAGAAAGTAAAAAAGGAAGTAGCCAGAAAGTAAAGGGGCTCTAGGATTATACCCAGTACAGAATAAACCCCAACAGCCCAGCCAGCCACTCATGGGCTCTCAGCAGAACCAGACAAAACTGAAAAGGCTTACCTAGCACATGGTTCTGTATTGAGTCCTCTGTATGCCTTCCACCATGCTGCCAGTGCAGAGGCATGGAAACCCACCAAATGGAAGTGAAGGTGATGACTGGTTTGCTGAAGAAAGACTACAAATGTTCACCATTTAGGATCCACTTAAGACTTAGAAACAGGGGCCCCTGGGTGGCTCAGTTGGTTAAGCAACTGCCTTTGGCCAGGTCATAAACCTGGAGTCCCAGGATCAAGTCCAACGTTGGGCTGCCTGCTCAGGAGGAAGTCTGCTTTTCCCTCTGACTCTCCCCCATCTCATGCACTCTCTCTCTCATTCTCTCTCTTTCAAGTAAATAAATAAAATCTTTAAAAGACTTGGAAACAACACAGTGGGTGAAACAAGGGAAGTTAATATAAAGAATACTGAATTCTGATTCATGGGTAACTCAAGGAACCTCCATGTGGAACCCCAGGGCTGAGGGAGAAGATTCAAGGAAGGACAATGGTGGGATGGGGCCTTCTCTCTGAAACTGGTGGTCAGAACTGTCAAGATGATGGAGTTCAACCCACCACATAGCAGAGATATTCACTGATTTTCCCAGACTGAAGTTGATCTGTAGTCATTGGGCCAGCAGGGAACAACCATTCCTCCTTCTCCTTGGGGTGCAGGGGTGGTAGGGGGGAAGACAATCAGCAACCCATGGCCTAAATGGGCAGAGAAGGTAGCAGTTCAGGTGAAGGTGGGCCACATGGGGTCTGCAGAGAGAGATGTGGTTCAGTGGGAACCCCCAGGCCACTAGCAAGGTCGGCTGAGTGAATTGGGACTGGCGCAGAAAAGGGCCTTTGGGATGCCACGTCCCAGGTCAACAGGGTTGTGGAGAGATTATTGCCAGTCCACACCCAGCTGCCAGTGCCCCAGGACTGCAAATGCTGGCCACATGGCTGGGGCAGGACTCACCACACATCCCCGCACCCACACTGCTGACCACCATGCTGCTGCTACAAACCGCAGGAAGCCCTTTCCTCCTACAATCTCTTTACAGTCCCCTCTACTGAGAAAGTGAACATTGCCATCACTGTAAAGGGCAAATGCTGAATGAGTTCTCTGCACATGAGCATATGCTGAAGGGCACATTTGGAACTCAAGCTCAGTAAACTGACCACTGACACAACAGGACACATAAAAATCCAAATGACTCTGAGTAAATGAAACAAGTTGGGATTGGGAGGGAGACAAACCATAAGTGACTCTTAATCTCACAAAACAAACTGGGGGTTGCTGGGCAGAGGAGGGTTGGGGGGGGGGTTATGGACATTGGGTAGGGTATGTGCTATGGTGAGTGCTGTGAAGTTTGTAAACGTGGAGATTCACAGACCTGTACCCCTGGGGGAAAAAAAAATATATATATATGTTTATAAAAAATAAAATTATAAAAAAAAAAAATCCAAATGACTCTGAGCCTCAGATTCCCAGGTGCAGTAGCAGGACCCCAAGTCGCCCACCAAGGTTCCACCAGCACAGCTTGACGCTCATTTGTCGTCGGATCAGTTTCCTCACCAAATGTGGACAAGGAGTTCTCAGAATTTGTTTTTCTGACATGATGAGAATTTTAATGACATTGTGATGCTTCAAATAGTATTTTTTAGCATTATCCTTCTAAGAGTCATCTAAATAT